>NW_007726573.1:155975-165781 GCF_000696425.1 Galeopterus variegatus
GTGTTGGAAAATGATTGAGTCATGGGGGCGGATCCCTTATGAATGGATTAATGCTCTCCCTGGGGGAGGGGGGATTAATGAGTGAGTTCTCGCTCTATTAGTTCCCGCAAGAGCTCATTGCTTAAAAAGACCCTGGCACCTTCTCTCTCTCTCTCTCTTGCTTCCTCTCTCTTGCTTCCTGTCGCCATGTGATCTGCTTGTACCTGCCGGCTGCCTGCCACTTTTCTGCCATGAGTAGAAACAGCCTGAGGCCCATGCCAGATGCAGCTGTCCCAGAATCGTAAGCCAAATAAACCTCTCTTCTTTATAAATTACCCAGTCTCAGGTAATTCTGTTATAGCAATACAAAACGGACTAAAACAGTGGAGAAATGGGCAGACACCATCAAGTAATATCACCGGTGATGGCATACACCCTTGATATGATGTGATGAGAAGGGCACTTCATCTCTATGGTATTCTGCCCCCAAATCCACAACCTCAGTCTTAACTTGAGGAAACATTAAACAAATCCAAACTGAGGAGCGTTCTACAAAGTACCTGATCAACACTCTCCAAATGTGTCAAGGTCATGAAAGACAGATAAAGACTGAGAAACTGTCACGGGTTTAAGGCAACAAAGGAGACATTACTAAATGTAATGTGGTATCCTGGACTGCATCCTGGAACAGAAAAAAAGCCACTAGTGGGAAAAACTGAGAAAATCCATATAAAATTTGTTGTTTAGTTAGTATTGTAGCTCTTCATTTTGATCAACGTACCATGGTTATATAATAACATTAACATTAAGGGAAGCTGGGTATGGAGTATCCCTGTACTAAATTTGCAACTCTTCTGTAAATCTAACATTATTTCAAAATAACAAGTTTTTGTTTTGTTTTGTAATTTAAGTGTTCAGATAGCTAGCTCTCAGGATGCTAAGTACTGGGAGTGGAAACCACAGCCGTCCTATGATATATGCCTAGTTTGTCCATCTGCAAAATGAGAGAATCAGACAGAATGCTCATCCAATGGTAAAGGCAATCAGTGCACAATGATGCACAGAGGTGTCCCCAAGAAAAGCTCAGCTACATGGGTGCCAAGAGAGCTCCCAAGGTACCCTTGACCTTAAGAAATACATGTGGTTAAGAATTGCACTCCCAGCTTTACAGTCCCCCAAATAGATTTTGTTGGCAAAATGAGACTGGAACCAAAGTCAAGATCATTCACATTAAACTAAGCACATAAAGACTCATCTTCACAAACCAGAATGCTATTTATAAATTTACAAAGAAAAATTACAACTGCCAGGTGGACCAAATGTTCCTGTCCTCCTTGCGGATAAACTTACATAGCAAGCAAAATCATCAGAAAGCAGCTCAATGAGATTGGAAGCATAACAAGGGCAGTAAGTTATTTGATTTGAATTTTTAATGACTTTGGGCCATGATTGCCTAATAATTCACTATTCTAAATAGAGGTATACCTTCCAGTTGGACCGTCTGTGCCTGCTCCTGTGTTAGGGAACTCTGTCCTACCCAAAAATCTCTTCCTTGCATAGATAGCTAAGACTACTCCTCCAGCTAGAAGGGGGAAAACAAGAGAGGTGTTGTATTGGTCCATTTTGGTTGCTTATAATAGAAATACCTGAAACTGGATAATTTGTAAGGAAACCATATTTATTGCTTATGGTTTCAGAGGGTGGGAAGTCCAAAGTGCAGGGAACATGTCTGGTGAGGGCCTTCCTGGTGGTGACTCTATAGCCACACAGGATATCACATGGCAAAACTGCTGAGCAAGGTAGAGTAACTCCTCACTCACTCTCCTTTTAAAGCCATCGTGCCCATTACTCCACAAATGGATCAATCTGTTCACAAGGGCACAGTCCTCACCATCTAATCACCTCTTCAAGACCCTGCCTTTCAATGACCATAATAGGATTTCCCAACCTCTTAACACTGTCACAGTGGGGATTAAGTTTCTAATACATGAAACTTTGTGAGACACATTCAACCCATATCAGGTGTGTTCTTTTCTGTTGTGTTCTATACAAAACAAAGAGGAGGGAATCAACTTTATTAGTAACACCACTGGCTGATTCAGTCAACAGACAATGAATGGTTGTAAACTCATGAATCTGCAGGCCCTTGAGATAATTTCATGGGCCACCTGGGATCTGTGAGCCACAGATTAAATTATACTGCTCTACCATGACCATCAATGTTTGTTTCCACAATTTTTTCCCAATAGGATACCATATGATTATTTAGGTATCAACTTATTAAATGATGATCACATTCTCTAAGATTATCCTAATTCATGTTTTTCCTGGAATAATCAATTGTACATAGTCTCTTGGTTTATTAACCTAGATGACTATATCTGTCTTCGTTGTATGTACATTTTACTTGTTTAACTCTCAGAAACTTTGGATTTGTCCCAGAATAATTATTGACACATTTACAGTCTCTTGGTTTATTAACATAAACAGTTAATCAAATTCATTGTGTAAAAGTCAATGCTGTTTCTTTCAGTGAATTTGTCAGGGGATTGGATTGGTGGGAAGCCTCTCTTACCCTCTTGTATTAACAATTATCTCTTTTGTGGTTAATTTCAGTTCTAAAATCCTACTACTAAAATTTTTCTTTTTCTCAAAATTAAAAACAACAACAGAATCTCAGAAATCTTACAAGATTCTATTATAATGCAATTGTTTCATATACCATCTTTCACATACTTACAATTTCCCAGAATTACCACCCAAGAGGTTAAAAAAACACTTGATTGAAGAGCTGAAAGGAATCTTCAAGATCATCTTGTTCAATGTTGTTTGTCTACAGATGAGGAAATAGAGACCGTGAGAGTTTAATTATTAACTTTCTCATGATCAGATATCCAGTTAGTGGCAGAGACAAGACCAAAACCCAGGTCTTTACGGCATTGTGCTTCCTCAATTAAAACTGACTAAAAGCTCTATCTGTCTCTTACAATTTACAAAACTCAACACCTGCAGTGTGTCATTAAGCACCACACCAGTTTCAGGACATGGAGTAAGGTGATAATTTTTTATTGTTATTGCAATAACTCACCATTTTAGAAGTTATTTGAAGTCTTCTCCATTACTCAAACATGTCAGATCAAGTGTTCTAATTTTGGGTTTAGAAGATAATCTTCCATCCATTCATTTATTTGTCCATTTGGCAAACATTTAATGAATACATTATGTGCCAGGAACATCATAGTTGCTAAAGACACAGAGTCGTTATCTACAGAGTACACAGTCTCACAGAAATAGACAAACCAAACTTAGCCAAGACAAAGCAATATGCATATGCAAGCCCCTTACATGGAACATCTCACTTAATTCCTCATGACAATGACACCAGCAGCTACTTACTATCCCCAATTCATCGATGAGGTAGTGAGGCTTAGAAAGATTAAATGAGTTGCCTAAACTCGTGCTACTTAGGTGGTATAGTCAGTAAATCCCACACCACCACATTTGCTCTGAATCCTCATGCCACGCTTCCTGAAACTCAGGCAGAAACACAGAAGCAGTAACTGTGTTTGGAGAGAGACTCCACTGAGGAGGTGGAAACAAAGAAGCAAACAAGGATAAGGAAAGCATGCAATAGGGACAGTGTTTTGGAAGTAATTTTAGGAACTATAAGGATGTCATTAAGACTAAAGCATTGGTGTACAGGGGAGTAGCAGAAGATGGGGCTAGAAAGGTGGGCGGGGGTTATATTTTATTCTGTAGGTGAGAAGTTATTATTTAAGGGTTTCAAGTGCAGCAGTGATAGGATCAGATTCGCTTCCTAGATCATTTGACAGCAGGTAAGAATGATAAGTTAGAACAGAGCAAGCTTGCAGTTAGTGAGAGAGTAGAAAGCTGTCGCAATTGACCACGATGAGACCTTGAACTGAGGTGATGACAGTGCAGATGGAGAAGAGGGGACAGCTGAAGGAACTATCAAGAAAGCAGACTCAACAAAACTAGGTGACTAATTGGATTTGAGTGTGGAGCAGGTGGGGAGCTTAGGGCAACATTAAGATTTCTGACTTGAGCAGACTGGGTTAGTACATAGGGATAACATCCACTTTATAGATTGAGTATATAATTATAATCATAGACATTTCTATATAGACTTGTTCTGGTTTTATATTTTGGTTTATGCTGTTTCATATCCAAATTCCCCTTCTAGTAAACTCTGTTATCACCAGATAGTATAGGATTGTTATAACAAATTGAAAACGGAGGAATATGTAAATTAAATTATTTACCCACAGCCCAGTCACTTGCATCAGGACCTCAAAACTTCATGAGCTTTGAATAAGAAGTTTCCAGAACTGCCATGAAGATCACAAGTCCCTGTACGTGGAAGAACTTGTTAAGCCAAAATAATTGTACTGAAAAGTAAATAATAAAGCAAATCACTATTGCTGGAATTCTTTATTGATGAAATGACACATTGATTTATTCAACAATTCTCATAACCTTTCTAATTTGTGCCAGTCCTATAGTAGGAAATGGAAGCAGCGATAATAAGACCCAATGTAGGGAAAATATAGGAAAATGGTCAGAGACCCTCAGATGTTCAGAATCTTGCCGAACATTTGCTGTAAATATCCACGTGCGCCCATGTGTTCCTTGGTTACTATCTAATGTAATTGCGTATGGGCACTCAGGTGTCCTGGGTTATGGACCTAAGTATAAAGGACTAATGGCTCTGATACACGGTGCTTCTCAGAACACTCCTGTAGGATACTAGGGTGGCTGCTCCTAGCCCCGAATAAAGCCTATTAATTTTTTACCCACGGCTCCCAGGATCTTTTTCCTACTATCTAGCTCCTGGACCTGCGTGTGAAGGGCTTGTGACCCAGTCTGTGAGCCCTAGCCCTAGCTTGACACCCAACTCCTGCCGTTAAGGAACTTGTGGCTAATGAGGAAGACTAAGAAGCAAAAGGAACTGCGGTACAGGTGACAAGAGCCCCAACAGGGATTAGGTCCTATGCTGGGGAGCCCAGAGAAGGGCAGGAGACCCAGTCTCATGGGCAATGGGCCCCTCCGCCCCAAGTTCAGGCTGGCTTCTCTAGAAAAAGCATGTGATTTGAGTTAGGCACAGAAGATGTGGAGGGCACTTCAGGTGACAGAAAGGCATGAAATGGAAGGATATTTTGTTGCAGAGGGGGTTTTGATGCTGCAGTATCAAGAAGTAAGCAATTGATATACACGGATAGCTGCGGCATCTCTGTCATGGGCTGCCTCATTTGGAATCCTGGATCTGCTTCTTACCAGCCATGTAGTTTGGGTCAATTTATTTCCAATCTTTGTGCTACAGTTTCCCCATCTTAAAGTGGAAATAATTGTCTCCCCATGGGCTGGCCCGGTGGCGCACTGGATGAGTGCGCCGCTTGGGAAGCGCGGCAGCGCTCCCGCCCGAGGGTTCGGATCCCACATACAGACCGGTTCCCGCTCACTGAGCGAGGCGCGGGAGCAGCACCGAGGGTTGCAGTCCTGTTGCCAGTCCCCGGTCCGGTACGGGGGCAACACTGAGGGTTGCGATCCATTGCCGGACACGGAAAAAGACAAAAGACAAAAAAAAAAATAAAATAAATAATTGTCTCCCCAAAGAATTGTTGTGAAGGTTCAATGAATGTAAGCCCATTTAAGGTGTTTAGAACAGGGCTCATTTTGCGATCCGTTGCCGGACACGGAAAAAGACAAAAGACAAAAAAAAAAATAAAAAAAATAATTGTCTCCCCAAAGAATTGTTGTGAAGGTTCAATGAATGTAAGCCCATTTAAGGTGTTTAGAACAGGGCTCAATGTAAGTGTTCTGTAAAAATTAGTTATTACCATTACTATAAATGTAATTTTTATTCTTATTGATTTCTTCTTGCTATCTTTATCTCGCCATGTCTGAGTCTTTGTTTTACCTAGCTCTCTCTCTCTTGCATAAAATGCTCCCAATTTTCTCGTTGGTTAGCTAAGAAATATAAACCATCAGTCTGCTGTTCAATTCATAATGGATATTTCCGGCAAGAATAACCAACACAAATTAAAACTGAAAAAGGCTATGATTGCATGTGGTAAAATGAATATTCACTAAAAATTGAAGATCAGATCTGGAAATGCACCTCTGCAAAATTTGACCCAGTGAAGTTAGATCTGGTAGAAACAATCATTGAAGAAACCTCACACAAATAATACTTAAAATTGATAAAATGTGATGCAGACAGAACTGCTGGATGATTAAATCTTCACTCTAAAATTTTGGTGAAGAATTGATTGTCAGAAATAACTTAAGTAAATCAAAACAAAAAATATAACAGCAAAAATTGAAAAAATATTTTTTAGAAATTGAAAAAACAACACAAAATGATCTAGAAATTTGAGTGTTATTTATTAGGGCTTATTTGTTAAGTCTATTGGAATTAATTGGTGTTATTGGTGTTTGCTCCTGAAAATGCTCTCTCAATGAGCATGCTAATATGTTGGTATAATTTTGATTCAATGTCAAAATGTCATCAGGGTCTGAAGGATAGAGGTCAGGATGGGGTTATAGATAAAGAGGTGTATGTATGTGTATTTGTGTGTGTGTGTAGAAGAGAAATTAAGGGAAAACGAAAGGTACAATGGCCTCAGAATGGGAGCAGCATGCAGAATTCCCCATGCTATTAGGAATCCCATGTTATCCTGGCTGATGCATCAGAGGAGAGCAGTGTACAGGCTTCAGGATGAGGACAACTTGAGTCGGAAAAGCATTTCACCACTCACTAGCTTTGTCACCCTACAAAAGTCACCACCTCCTTGAGCCTCAGCTTCCTTATCTGAACATAGGAATCATAATAATGCTTACCTCATGAGGTTAGCATGAGAACCACAGGGGAAAATGCCCTTGGCAGGTGCCTGGCACGCAGTCAGCCCTCAATATAGATATTAGCCACAATTATTTGATATTGTTCTGCTTTTTAAGTGCATATGTTCTCCCAGAAGTCACTCATCTAGCTAGCAGCCAGCTAGCTCAGTAACTTCTGAGTAGAGTGTTCATATCCTATTCCTTTGCCCCCAGCCCAGCTTGTAGGACCCCAGCCCGATGCCATGCTCATCATAGAATCCCAGGGATGTTTAGCTGTATGTCGAGTACATATTAGAGAGAGAAATAAAAGGGGGAGAAGAAAGGGGCTGGGGATCAGGGCCTTTAGGCATATGGAGTGCATCAAAGGATTGACAGATGGTGAGCAGGGGAGCAGCTTAAGGCAGGGAGAACACCTGGGCTATGTGCTAATTAGCCAACAGGTGGGTCAAGGAATAGAAAGAGTAGAAAACAGTATATTGTTTATTCCCCAGAATCAGAGGCAGCCTGAGGCCAGGTTCCCTAACCACCCTTACTCCTCCTAGTTGAGTTAGTACAAGTTTACATTACGCCCCACTTCACCTTGAAGCAGCCCTGGGCCAGGCGAAGGGAAGCTTTGCTGACAGATTTGATAACTGGGCCTTTCACAGAAGGCTCTGAGTCACTTTGGCCTCAGCCAGCACTCCTCTTCCTCCAGTCCCATCCTCCCCGAAACTAAAATGCAGCTTGGAAAGACAGCATGGTGCCCTCACAGTCACTGTGGCTTCCTCAGGCCACGACATGCTCCCTCTTTAACGAGCCCATGGGGCTGTAATTCTCATCACCTGACATTTATGGGAGGCTTCATATTAGCAAAAGCCTTTAAAGCCATTTTTATGAGGGATGCCTCCCTGATCCCTTTCGGGTATAATTGCCCAGACTGAGCAGAAAGAAACAGTAAGGTGCACAAGCAAATGGCCCTTGCCCGCTGGCCTGCGAGGAGCCAGAGCAGCGCCTGCAGATTCCGCTACTCATCAAACACACATTCACAGCTGATTCTCTTGCCCTCCCAGCCTTCGCAACTCTCTCTTCATCACTGTCTTCCATATCCAACCTGCCAGAGGGTCCGAAAGGTGTGACCCCCAAAGGCTCCTCAAATTCAACTATTTCTGTCCATCTCCCCAGCTTGACTCCTACACAGCCCTAACTGGCTCTGTCCCTGCCTCTTGTCCCCTGCCCTGCCATCCATCCTCCACACAGGAGGCAGAGTAATCCTCTAGATGTTTACTAATTTATTTAACGTATGCACTATTTAAACTCTCTGATACTCCTGGAGAAAAATATTGATAGCGTATATGCACTCTTTTAAAAACAAAAATAGTAACTCTTTGAAAGCTTTCTCTTCTGAATAAAATCTGGATTTTATCCAGAATAAAACCCAAGCTCCTTAGGGAACTACTGGGTCCCTCCGTGATTTGGCCCCCACTGCCTCTCTGGTCTTCCCTCCACGCTGCCCTCTGCTCCCCCTTTGATTTCAGGGACCCACCCAGCTCTTTTCTTCCTCTGGAGTTTATACTCACTTCTCATACTGCCTGGAAAGCTCTTGGCCAGCTCTCAGCACAGATGGGTTTGTCTTATCCTTCCAGTCTCAGCTCAATCTTAAATTGCCCCCTCACTGCATTCCTCTGTTAATTGCTTTCAGAGCACTTTGAACAACCTTAAAATATTTCCTGTTTGTTGACTTTAAACAAAGTCTGTCTCCTTTGCTAGAATGTAAGTTCCTTGAGAACAGGAACCTTGTCAGTATTTTTCACCACTGTACTCATGCCTAGCACAGCTCCTGCACACAGTATAAGCTCAGTATTTATGTATCGCAAAATTAACTGAAGGAATGGTAGTCTGTTGGAAGCCTTTCTCCTTCTCTCAAACCGCCTGCTAGTCTTCATTTTCATCAATAGAGAGCAGCAAAGACCCTGAGTTATCTAACTTTTCTGAACATTATGCCAGAAAACTTATTTCCTTCGCCAAACAGCAGACTCAGGTTTATAAGGAGTTTCAGGAAAATATTTAGACTTACAAACTCTTCTCCTTATTCCTGGAGCCTTCCCCACTCTAAACCATTTACAGGATTTTTTTTTTTTTTTTTTTTTTTTTTTTTTTTTTTTTTTTTTTTTTTTTTTTTTTTTTTTTTTTTTTTTTTTTTTTTTTTTTTTTTTTTTTTTTTTTTTTTTTTTTTTTTTTTTTTTTTTGAGATTTAGGCTGTGAATTCTCCTTAAGAAATGAAAGCAGATGTTGTATTGACTAAGGCAAAAAGAAACCTAATTAATGGCCTGGAGACTGTATCTGCCTCCCTGACAAGTTAGTGGGAGGAAAAGATGCCTGTATCATAGCAGACAGCTGGTTGGGACTGAAGGATTCACAGCTCTCCCTTATGGTGTGTGGGGAGGAGTGGTGCCAGCCTGGCAGCTGCTGTTCCTGTTGTGAGCACTTGCAAGAGCAAGTTGTAAGTGTGTTTATGGTTCTGTCTTCTGTTTGCATCTGTTTTTGTTTATTCCATCTTCTCTTTTTGTTTAACACCCCTAACCCACCACCCCTCAGACAAGAACCTCACCGTCTCCTGTCTTTGTGGGCTCCCATGTCACCCTCACAGAGAGTGCACACTGAGCCCAGGTAATCAGCAGTAGAATCAGTGTCCCCACTATCTTAGAGTGGTGTTTTCATTCACTCTCCATTCAACAGATATTTAGAGTCCTACTACGTACCAGGCATGGGTCTGTGCTCTTTGGGTACAGATGCTCCATTTGATTGAAAGAACAGTTACTAGAATCAATAGGGAGGCAGGGTTTCTCAACCTCAGCACTTCTGATATTTTGGACTGACTTATTCTTTTCCACATAAGAATGTGAGAACATTCTAGGATGTACTACAAAATCCCTGGCCTTTACCCATTAGATGCAAGTAGCACCTTCTCCTGCCGTCCCCCCGCCCCC
>NW_007726573.1:166047-168022 GCF_000696425.1 Galeopterus variegatus
CCCCCCCCCCCCCCCCCGCCATGTTGTAAAGACCCCAAAACATCTCCAGACATTATCAAATGTCTCCTGGGGTGGGGCTGGGGGATTCCTACCTCCAGCCTTGAGAACCACTACTTTAAGGAGGTCATGGTAGATACCTTTTGGAGTATCTTTCCAGCCTTGAGTCAATGACCCCTTTCTCCTAGTACTGCTACTCCCTACCCTCTGCTTATCTGTTGTGACCTGAAGCCTGAGGACTTGGTGCAGTGGACATCTGACCCAACTTAGGCCTCTCAGCTTCTCTCCTCTGGGAATTTGAGACTAGGACTGAGAGACTGACTGCCACAGGGGTTCTTAGAGGGGTCAAAATTTTAACATGAATTTAGGAGATGTGTGGATGTATGATAACATGGAGAGCAGGAAGCAGAGACCTCCTATCACAGAGATAAAAATAAAATGCACTGTAGAGAAACATGAGGCAAGAGACAGAGAAGCCACCTGGTGCTAGCTCTTTCTGGTTCTAGTACTTCCTAAATCCTGGCTACTGCCTGCCTTGGGTTGTTTAAGACATTCCTGTACATTTATAACTAATTCCTCCTGTGTGCCAGAGTAGTATTTTTTTTTTAAACTTGCAAATAAGGAGTCCTAACCGGTACATTCTATGTGGTCTGGAACTGAAATCACAACCAGAAAGCATCAGGTATCCAGGCAGTTAAGGGAGAAGTTTCTAACCCTCAAGGCAGCTTCACCGACTCCGCTCCCATGGGCTCCATTCTCCTTTCTCTACCAAACGGCTTCTTCACCCTCTCTATAATGTTTTTTTCTTGTCTTAACCTTGACTCGTACACGGCCTCAGCTCAAATTCCTCTTGTCCATTCACCACCCGCTTGACAGCTAGCAGCACACTAAGGTGGGTTTCTTGGCTCGGATTCCTGAGCAAGTGAGTCTGATTGGCTCATGTGGCAAACAGTACTCGCTGCCCATCCAACAGCTGTCTGTCCACATCAGTATCTTTTAGGTGAACAACCCCAGGCGATGAGTCATAATTGGTTTGTAAGGACAGTGAGATATAATGGAAATCTGGGGGCTCGTGAGAATGAGTGTTATCCTTGATTGAAGAGGGCAAAGCCTGAGAGAGCTAGCCCACCTCCTTCCTGCCTGCTTTGGATATGTCATGGGAGGACATGATACATGAAGCTGTGGTAGCCATTTTGCAACCAAGAGACAAAGCCAAGAGAACTACAGAGAAACTGACAGAAGAGGGCATTCACATCCTTGAGCTGACGCATTAGCCATTCCTGGAGCCACTCATTATAGACTTCTTGTTACATGAGGTATCCTCACAGTTTAAACTACCTTGACTCAGATATCCTCTTACTTGAAGCCAAGAGGATCCTGACCGATACAGCATAGCTCATCTTTTCAGGCCAGGTCGCTTAGGTCCTAGGTCACTAGCTGGTGAATCTGTAGATCGATTACCTTGGAGTCAGGCATCCGCCACCAGTCCAGGGGTTCATTCCTGTCCCACCTCCAGCTTTTTCTTTTATTTAGGCAAGTATAAAACCTACAGAAAAGTTAGAAAAAATAATACAATGGACACCCAAATATCCTTTACCTAGACTCACCCACCGTTAACATTTACCTACCTTTGTTCATTGTACATATTTCCACGTATGTGGGTTTTGGGTATTTTGGCTGAATCATTTGAAAGTGAGTTAGAAACATTATGAAGCTTCACCTCACAGTACTTCAGCATTTGTCTCCTAAGAAACAAGGACATTTTCCTGTATAACTAAAGTCATTGTAACAGATTTAATATTGATTATATCATTATTTAATATAAAACATTTTATTAAATTTCTCCAATTTTCCCAGTAATGTCCTTTGGAGCTTTTGTTTTGTTTTTGTTTTGTTTTCGTTTTTGTTTTTATCCAGGATCCATCAAGAATCATATGCTATTTTAATGATCACGTTTCTATAGTCTCCTTTATTTTAA
>NW_007726573.1:168498-169976 GCF_000696425.1 Galeopterus variegatus
GATCCATCAAGAATCATATGCTATTTTAATGATCACGTTTCTATAGTCTCCTTTATTTTAAAATAGTTCTCCTTCTCCTGCTATTTTTTTTCAGGGGGAGAAGTCTTCCTTGCCAGTTCTTTTTCTAGAATGTCCCACAATTTGGATTGTCTGATTATTTCTTCAGAATTAGATTTAGTTAAAGGTCTTTAGTAAAAACTCTACAGAGGGGATGTTCTCAGTGCTCACAACAAGAGGTACAAGGTGCCATAGTGACCTCTTATGGGGGATACTAAGATTAACCAGTTGATTAAGATGCCGTCTGCTAGAAT
Source organism: Galeopterus variegatus (assembly GCF_000696425.1). NCBI lineage: Eukaryota > Metazoa > Chordata > Mammalia > Dermoptera > Cynocephalidae > Galeopterus > Galeopterus variegatus. The sequence goes on from NW_007726573.1 coordinate 168,810, forward strand.
TCTCCATTATAAAGGTATCTTTCCCTCCTTTGTGGTTAATAAGTAATCTGTGGGATGGTACATTGAGGATAGGAAAATATCATGTTTCCCAACACTTTCACCAAATGTTTTAGCATGCATTAATAAACCTTGCCTGAATCAACTATTATATTGGTGATTGCAAAAACCATGATTTTTCTAATCCTATCATCTCTTCTACATTTTATATCTAGCTGGCATTCTACTGTTTAAGAAAAAGAGGTTTCTCTTCCTTCACACTCACCTTTTCATTTTTTTGAGTATCAATATGAACTCAGATTATTCATCACTACCAATTTTCTTTTTGATTCTCAATTTGTCCCAAATTTTGCCAGTGGGAGCCCTTTCAAGCTGGTGTCTGTGTCCTGACACATCCCCAATTAATTTTGAGTACTTCTTTGTTCTCTAGCAGAAGAAGTCCAGGCTCATCTTGTATGTTCCTTGATCCCAACCTGGAATCAGCAACTTCTTCAAGGAGACTTGGTTCCTTTTAGTGGGAACTAGTTCTTAGAAACCAAGACCTGGGAGGTAAAAGAGCTCATTGCTATTCAGTTGTCATTGCTTCTAGACCCTTTCAATGGACAGAGCCAGGAAGTATATTTTATTTTAAATCATGAATTTATTTTGATCCCCCAACTCCAATTCAACACCACAGGGTTCTTCCTATTGTCCCCCAGTCCATATTTTTATCTCTTCTCCCACAGTGAGAGCCCTGGTTTTTACCAACATCAATATATTTACTCATTTGCTCTTTCCTATAATACACCCAGTAATATCAGAATTACTACATCAATACCACTACCAACAACAAACCTGCCCATAAAGTTCAAGATTGTTTGCAGATTTTTTTTATCCTTTGAATGTAGCCCACTTAAAGATAAAGNGCTCTCAGGATCGCGCTGTTTCCTGACACGGGCGCTCCAGACCCGTCGCCATTTTTCCTCCCCCAAATTTTCTTTTTGATTCTCAATTTGTCCCAAATTTTGCCAGTGGGAGCCCTTTCAAGCTGGTGTCTGTGTCCTGACATATCCCCAATTAATTTTGAGTACTTCTTTGTTCTCTAGCAGAAGAAGTCCGGGCTCGTCTTATATGTTCCTTGATCCCAACCTGGAATCAGCAACTTCTTCAAGGAGACTTGGTTCCTTTTAG
>NW_007726573.1:171300-173956 GCF_000696425.1 Galeopterus variegatus
TGTGTGTGTGTGTATGAAGAGATTTATTATGAGGAATTGGTTTATACGATTGCAGAAGCTGAGAAGTTTCACAATTTGCAGTCAGCAAGCTGAAGACCCAGGAAAGCCAGTGGTGTAATTCTAGTTCCAGTCACAAGGCTTAAGAACTAGGGGAACCAATGGTGCAAAACTCAGTCCAGGAGCAGGAGAAGACTGATGTCCAGCTCAAGCAAGTAGACAGAAAGCAAAAGGGGGCAATTTTTTTTCTCCTCCACCATTTTGTTCTATTCAGGCCCTCAATGGATTGGATGATGCCCACCCACATTGGGGAGGGCAATTTACTGAGGCCACTGATTCAAATGTTAATCTCATGCAGACACCCACCCTCACAGACTCATCCAGAAATAACATTTAATCTGGGTACCCCATGGCACAATCAAGTTGACATAAAATCAACCATCGCTCACATCAGTCATGCACACACAGACACACACACTCTTATTTTGCCTTCTTTTTTTTGAAATGATAGTATACTTTGTGTACTCCTTTGCACATTACTTTTTTCACTTTGTATTGTTTTGTTATATATATGCAAGTCTTTCATAGCCCTAATTTTTTACTATGTGATCTATTTTATTTGCTCTCTCAACATATTCGGTTATTTAGAAAGGTTTTATTTTTATTTTAATGGTTACTTTCATACCAATGCTAAAATAACCTTAGTCCCCTCATCTTATTTTTGTTATTTTCTATTGGTTCCCCAACAATATTGAAAATAATTAATTTCTTCTTTTCTCTCTCATCCTATTCAACAACATCTCATTTGATTAAATATCTTTTACCTCATCAGTAACTATAAAATAATCAACAATAATATTTTATTTTTCATCTCTCTCACTGCTATGGGTCAAATGTGCCCCCAAAGATTCATGTATTGAAAATATAACACTGTAACAAGTATTAAGAGGGTGGGAAATCCTATTATGGTAATTTAAAGGTGGGCCTTTACAAGGTGATTAGATTTTGAAGATTGTACTCTGAATGGATTAATACACTGTGGGTGGTCATGGGTGCAGTTATGATGGCTTTATAAGGAAAGTGAGTGAGCAGGTTAGCTCTCTCTCTTGCTCAAGCCATTTGCCATGTGACACGATGCATTGCTGTGAAGAGTCACCACCTACCAACAAGGCCCTCACCAGATGTTTTCCCTGGACTTTGGACTTCCCAGCCTTCAAAACTGTAAAAAAATAAACTTTATTATTTTATAAATTACCCAGTTTTAGGTATTCTGTTATGAGCAACAGAAACGGACTAATATACCGACCATTATCCTTTTTAAATTATCATACAGTATCTACTTTGCCTGGATGTGTACTCTCCTTATAACCATTAAAATTTGGGGGGGGAAAATATATTTAATGCTCACCAGCAGTCCTTATGCCCATGTCTTTCCATTTTGGTTGCCTTAAAAAATCATTCTTTAGTAAATTTCTCAGGAAGGGTACATGGGAGCAATATTCTCTGGTTCTCTCACGATCATAACGACTTGTGGCATTTGGCTACATATAAAATCTTTGGCTCACATTTTCTTTCCTTGAGTATCTTCAATATGTTACTCCATTTCTTCTGGAATAAAGTCTGATAACAATTTTATTTCCTTTCCCATTTAAGTAACTTGATATTTTGACTAGATGCCCCAATAATTTTTTTTCTTTTTTTGTAAAGTCCAGAAGTTGTTTTAGAATATATTTTGATGTTGGCCAATGTGGATTGATTTTCCTGGGTATTACTGTCAAGTCCCTTTGTTATTTCAGAAAAGTTTTCTTGAATGTTAGCTTTTCAAATTTAAATTACTTTTTAATTTTTTAGTGCTTTTTATTTTCCTCTTTGTGGTTCTTCTGTTATACATAGATTGGATATTCTTTGCTTACCTTCTATATCCACCAGTTCTTCTTGAAACCTTTTCAACTCTTCATTTCTCTTTCATTTGTCAAAATTCTCTCCTTCTTACCTTCTGTTTATTCTAAAGCATTATCTGTTGTTCAATCTTCTGTTTCTTCTATTTTAGTCTCCATTTCTGAAATGATTAATATTAACTCTAATTCTGAATTCTCCTACCTCTTTTCTAATTCTGACTTACAAAGGCATTTTTTACCTAATATTATTTTGGTAGTCTTTTAGCTTATTTTGAAGTATTAAGTTACACTTTTCATCAGTGTATTAGTTAGGGTTCTTCAGAGAGACAGAATCAATAGGATATGTTATAATTATATGAGAGAGACTTATTAGGGGAATTAGCTCACGTGACTATGAAGAAAAGTCCCACGATAGGCCATCTATAAACTGGATGCCAGTAGCGTGGCTCAGTTCAAGTCCAAAGGCCTCAGAACCAGGGAAGCTGATGGTATCCCTGGTGTAAGTTCTGGAACCCAAAAGCTGAAGAGTCTCAAGCTCTGATGTCCACAGACAGGAGAGAAGAGTGTATCCCAGAACCAGAGGATCGAGAGAGAGAAAAACTTCACCTCTTTCCTCTGTCTTTTGTTCTTTCCAGACCCCCAGTGGATTGGATGGTTCCCACCCACACTGAGGGTTGGTCTTTCACACCTGGGCCACTCAGACTCTCGTACTAATCTCTGCTGGAAACACCCTCATGGACACACCTGAAAAGATTGCTTTA
>NW_007726573.1:174789-181609 GCF_000696425.1 Galeopterus variegatus
CTGAAAAGATTGCTTTACCAGGTTTCTCAGCATTCCTTCGTCTAACCAAGTTGACATCTAGAATTAACCTTCACAATCAGTTTTGTAACTGATAACTTAATGATGGATTTGAACACAATCATACCCTATTGGTCATTTTTTATATGAATTTAGTTTTTCTTCTAGAAAGAAAAAATGGGTCAGGATAACTTTTCTAGCTTCATTGTTCTAGAACTCCTCCTTCTGATATTCTCACAAATAATTTGTTTTTTGGTTTTTTAAAAAATTTTTATTAGCATATTCATTGTTACAAATCATACCTATTCTTTATGTCCCTTATCCAATCTCTCCCCTTCCCTCTCCCCCTCCCCCTTCTCTTTCCCCCTCCCCCTTTCCCATCTAATAACCATAGATTTGTTCTNATTGGTCATTTTTTATATGAATTTAGTTTTTCTTCTAGAAAGAAAAAATGGGTCAGGATAAGTTTTCTAGCTTCATTGTTCTAGAACTCCTCCTTCTGATATTCTCACAAATAATTTGTTTTTTGGTTTTGTAAAAAATTTTTATTAGCATATTCATTGTTACAAATCATACCTATTCTTTATGCCCCTTATCCAATCTCTCCCCTTCCCTCTCCCCCTCCCCCTTCTCTTCCCCCTCCCCCTTTCCCATCTAATAACCATAGATTTGTTCTCTCCATCTGATAGATTAACTGTTCCTCTGTGGGTTTGTTGCCTAGATGATCTGTCCAGTACTGAGACAGGTGTGATCAAGTCCTCCCCCATCATCATAAATCAGATGATTTTCTATTACTCTGGAGTGTGCTTTGTGGAGAGAAGGGACCTCTACTTTTTTTTTTTTTTTTTTTTTGGTCTCTGCTGGTGCCTCTCCTGTGTTCAATGCAGTTAAGAGTCTGACATGCCATCTGTACAGTGGCTTTGACTGCTGCTATAGAACTAGCTGCTTTGATGGCAGCCATGGCAATTGCAGTGGCTATGGTGGGCTACCCATGTGAAAATGGTGTTTTTGGTGTGCTCTTTACCTGGTTATGGCTGGGTTCAGCTTCCCCTGGCTCCATGTCTCAGGACCCCCATGAGGCCCCAAGGCGGTGGCAGCAGTTTGCCTAGTTGTGGTTGGGTTCAGCTCCCCCTGGCTTCATGCTCATTCTAAGATGTTGTTGTGGAGCAGTTGGGGGGATGAAGGAGAAGGGAAAGGGGACAGGAAATAGGGTGGGAAGAGGGGGAAGGAGGGAGAGTGTGATCAAGGCTCGTGGCCCCCTTCTCATTCCGGCAGGGGAGTCTAGGAGTCTTCCAGCAGCAGCTGGGTTATTACTGGGCTGGATGCAGATATCAGGAGTGTGTGACCGAAGCCCTTGGCCCCCAACTGCCCCAGCTTGGGAGTATGGGGCACTTCCTGCAGCAGCCCACTGCTCATCGCTGTGCTGGTTGCAGATGTTGGGGGGCATGGCTGAGGCCGTTGGCCCCCCACTACCTCAGCTCAGGAGCCCAGGGTGCTTCCTGTGGTGGCTCACTGGTCGTCACAGGGTGGTTGCAGATGTTGGAAATGTGTGGCTGAGCCCCTCAGCCCTCCCCACTCCCTGGCTTGGGAGCCTGGGGGGCTTTTCATCCTTTTAGATAATAGGTGTTATTTGGGGGTGTTAGACCTTTACTAGTTAATATCAAATTTTGTCTCTGACCTGTGGTACTTTGTTTTTTCTTTCAGTTCTGTGTTGGATTATGTGCTGTTCCCACCACTTAAACTCTGCACTGGAACTAATTTGTTGTCCTTTGCTTACTTCTAAAATGGGGGAACTTCTGTGGGGACCAGAACTTGAGCTTTGTAGTTGAGCTAAGCAAAATCGCTGCTGATTCCCTGGGGAAGGCTTCTGGTGTAGTTCGTGTTTTAATTGTTGACCTCGTAAGCACTTCTGGGTCATGAGAGGTCTGATACACCTGCATTGTGTGGAAACTCTGGTCTGGGCCCCAGTCTTTTCATCAAACTGCACACCATGCAGTTCTATATTCCTGACCAGTCTCCACTGAGTGGTCCTGCACTGACTGGGGGGTAGATCAGCTGTCCATGCTGTGCCCCAGTGTTCTCCTGGTGGGCCTATCTCCCCCACCACCCACATTCCAAACACATCCTGTGGGACAGGCCATGCACTGGTCCCTTGCATGGACTCACTGGCCTCTCAGGCTCCTTTTTTCAGTTGTTGTGGCTCCTCACTCCTATGTGTGTCCAAGGGAACCCTGTTAGTGGTCTTGCTGGTCCAAGGGCCACCAAGGCCCTCTTCCCCCCTGCCACCTCCAAACAACTTCATATGAAGGTGACCGCTGCAGTTTTTGCCAGCTCTTGCTCCATGTGCTCACCAGCGCCAGCCTTAAAGCAGCCAAAGCTTGAAATGTTAGGAGCAATCCTTTCTTTCCCTCATCGTGACTTCTCCTGCCTTCATGAACTCCATAGGTCTCTCCTCCTCTTCCCCTGAATGCTAGAAGCCCCAGCATGGCTGCCGTTACCTTTTAATAGTTGTAAATTGGTCAGTTTGTGGGAGAGAGTGACACTGGGGACCATGTATTCCACCATCTTAACCAGAAGCCAATAGTTTCTTCCCAAATAGTTTGTTTTCAAAGGCCTTGTACTTTCTGATATGTGATGTTTTTGCTCTTGTATCTAGACTTTCTTTTTCTTTTGCTTCTATCACCCCATCTTCCCCATTTGGATTCTACTCTCAGAAGTCTACTGTTGGTGTGAGACTTTCTCTTGTAATGGAGCTTTGTAATTTTTGAGGTTCACAGGGCCAAGACTCCTCCAGTTCCTTTGGACCTTACCTTGGACCCCACACACCCACCTCTTCAGTGGAGTTTGTAAAAATCTCTCTCAGTTTTTGTTGCTGTCCTCGAATTAGTCTACTCTGCTTTCCAGTGAAAACCTATTGACAATTTTAGAGTCCTGTTCTCAGATCTGTCAGGCACCTCATTGCTCTCTCCTGCAGACACTGATAACAATGTGGGTCTTTAGTTATTACTGATGGCTTTCCTCCACCTGCTCAATTTTGGGGTTCATAAGGATGTCTTGTTCATCCAGATTATTAAGATGCTGAAATCAGGCCTTGGGTTTTGCTATTGGAGTTGATCAGTCCTTTTTTTCTGGGGGCAGGGGAGTTTAGGAAGATTTAAAAACCTCAATGACAGCAATTGCAACCATCTTCTCATAATTTTCTGCATTGATTTATTATTCGACAAATAATTCTGAAAGCTTAACTGGAACATCTTATGCTTCTTCAGATTCTCTTGGTGTCATTAACTTTCAGAACTTCAACTGATTGGTCTGCCCCAACTGCCACTGTAATTAATTGATTCCATTTATGCCCATATGATTCTGCCATCTGAGGCTGATTTTTCATTATAGGGATCCTCTTCCTGGCTGCCTCTGTGCAACCATTATGAATAGCTACATGCCCTGTGTATTATGTACAATCATATAATATGATAATATATAAATATATAATAAATAATATCAGGTAGGAAAGGACTATACATGATAAATAATTATGTACTATAATAATAATATAAGGTATATTATGACAATCTATAATTAGCACTTTTCAGGCATAAAGTTCAGTGAGCTCTGACAAATGTATACTGTTTTATAACCACAAACACAATCAAGATATAAAATATTTCCAGAACTCCAAAAAGATCTCTTGTGCCATTGTGTCATCAGTGTCCTCCCTCACCCCCAGCAACAACTGATCCAATTTCTGTCCCTATAGTTTTCCCTTTTAGTGAATATCATATAAATAGAATGATACAACATGTAACGTTTTGTGTCAGACATTGTTTACTTAGCAAAATGCTCTTGTGATTCATCCATGTAGTTGCACATATCAGCAGTTTGTTACTTTTGGTTTTGGGGTTTGTTTGTTTGTTGGTTGGTTGGTTTTTGTTTTTGGCAGCTGGCCAGTATGGGATCCAAACCCGGGACCTTAGTGTTACCAGTACCACACTCTCCCAAGCGAGCTAACACAGCAGTTAATTTTTATTGCTGAGTTGTAGTCCGTTGTACAGATGTACCACAACTTGTTTATCCGATCACCTATTGGTGGACATATAAATTGTTTTCAGTTTTAGTGATTGTGAATAAAAGTGTTTGAACATTTGTGTACAGATCTTCTTTCAGGCATATGCTTTCATTTTTCTTGGGAAATTATCTAAGAATGCAATTTCTGGGTCATAGTAAGTGTATGCTTAACTTTATAAACAACTTCCAAACTGTTTTCAAAAATGGCTGTATCATTTGGCAATCCTACCAGCTATGTATGAGACTATTTCTCATCAATTTTTAAAATTTGACAAGTACACACAAACCCATTTTTATTATTTAAACAAGTCAAGAAATAGAGAATGTAAAATTCCTTTTCTCTTCTCCTGAATCCTTCTCCATTCCTTAAATCTCTCTCCATTCCATTACAATCAGTTTGGTGGATATAAAAATTATCACCCTGAATGCACCAAACTTGTCTTTCTTATTACTGAAAAGAACGATGCTCTTTGGGGTTCCACCACCAGGAAGCTTTAATACCTACCAGAATGCATGATATGGTGGCAAGACTACTGGCATTGGGGTCAGCCAAACCTGGATTTTGATCCTGAATCTGCACTTTCTAGCTCCAAAGGTTAAAAGTAGCAAAATGCGTATATTGCTTATAATTAAGATGAAGATATATATACATATACATATATTTTAATTATACATGTATGAATTATATAAGATACATATATCCATATTGCATAATATACAATATAATTAATATGTATATAGATATTTAAATATATAAATATAATATTTGTATATATTGGAGTTTCCATTTGCCATTCCTAAGTTAGATTTCTAATTTTTCTGCCATTTCTGGGCAGTAAAGTTTAACACATTAATATATCAGACTATCTTGGCTCGCAGACAAGACAAGGCACATTAGTGTAAAATTTTCATCTGGGACTTAGTTATCCAGAAAAATCTTCAGGAAAGCCTTCAGAAGGTAAGAAACAGGAGAAAGGGCTAAGCAATACTATAAAAGATATATGTAGCTCATTTCTAACACTTATAAATTAGCTGTAATTGACCAAAAGCAGTCGTGAGTTTAAACATAGTGAAAACCAAGTCATCCACACGAGTATTTGCTGTATGATTTTTATAATGACAAAAACTTGAAGAAAATAATAATCAGATGTCAATCAAGAAGGAATTGACTAAGACAATTTAGTGTAATATCATGTAGTTATTAATAAGATAAAGATAACAAATTTTATGTACCAATATGGAAAGCAGTACGCAATATATTAAGTGGAAAAAGAAGTTCACTAAAGTTTTTATAATATGATCTCATTTATCTATTTTTTAAAATAAAAATTATATGTATAAATACACATGCTTATATGTTAGTATAAAAAAATTCTAGAAAAATAAACATCAAACTGTTTACACAGTAATTTATTCATGTACTGTTAAGGGGAACCTATTACAATTTTATACACGTAGGTTGTTAGGTTGTACACATTTCCTGGTGGTGGAGCCCCAAAGAGCATATAGTTCTTTTCAGTATAAGAAAGTGCAGTAGTATTGAATTTTTTTACTGAGCCCTGGACAGCCCTTAGATCTGGTCAAGAGGGGCTTCTACAATGGACCTCNTAATATGATCTCATTTATCTATTTTTTAAAATAAAAATTATATGTATAAATACACATGCTTATATGTTAGTATAAAAAAATTCTAGAAAAATAAACATCAAACTGTTTACACAGTAATTTATTTGTGTACTGTTAAGGGGAACCTATTACAATTTTATACATGTAGGTTGTTAGGTTGTACACATTTCCTGGTGGTGGAGCCCCAAAGAGCATATAGTTCTTTTCAGTATAAGAAAGTGCAGTAGTATTGAATATTTTTACTGAGCCCTGGACAGCCCTTAGATCTGGTCAAGAGGGGCTTCTACAATGGACCTCATTTTTAGAAAACCTGAGAATGACACACACAATGAAAAGGTAAATTTATTAAATAATACATGGCAGCTCACCGGGTAGCTTAGTGGGTTAGAGCTCAGCCTTGTAACACCAAGGCCAAGGGTTCAGATCCCCATATGGGCCAGCCCCCCTGCTAAAACAAACAAATAAAGAACATATGGGATTGTGTGCCCATTGCCGCCACAGAGCAGCCATAACTCTACACATCCACTCTGGTGACTGACATCATTCAAGCCACAGGAAATGCTTCTCCCTATCTCTTGCCTACTGTCCTGGAAACAAAAGGTGATTTAATCCAAATGTCATGGAGAATCATGGGTTGTGCTACTGTCAACATCATGGAAGGACACTACTTAGGACTGTGTGCGAGAAGAATTTGAGCTGTGGCAGCATTTAGGTAAGAGGAAGGACCAATTAATTAACTTGTCAAATCCTTCCTCTCAGATGTCATGAATGCTATAGATTCTTGCATAATAAAGTATTATTTCCCAGGAGTGATGACCATCCATTTTCTATCTTTCTTTAAGTCCCAGTTTGTGGGCCTATAAGTACTCACAAATTACTGCAGTATTCGCAGCAGTTACACATGGCAGCCAAAGAACATATTTGCCATATTAAAAAATATTATTCTTAATTTTTTATACATAGTCTAGACATAGCATGCTTAAAACATGAAGCATAGTACCAATTCTTTTCACTAGCAACTGATGGACATTGAATAGAAGAATTGCAGATAATTTTATTTTTATAAAAATAGTCGGGGGCCGGCCCAGTGGCGCACTGCTACAGTGCGCCGCTTGGGAGTGTGGTGGCGCTCCCG
>NW_007726573.1:182184-183628 GCF_000696425.1 Galeopterus variegatus
TGTCAAATCCTTCCTCTCAGATGTCATGAATGCTATAGATTCTTGCATAATAAAGTATTATCTCCCAGGAGTGATGACCATCCATTTTCTATCTTTCTTTAAGTCCCAGTTTGTGGGCCTATAAGTACTCACAAATTACTGCAGTATTTGCAGCAGTTACACATGGCAGCCAAAGAACATATTTGCCATATTAAAAAATATTATTCTTAATTTTTTATACATAGTCTAGACATAGCATGCTTAAAACATGAAGCATAGTACCAATTCTTTTCACTAGCAACTGATGGACATTGAATATAAGAATTGCAGATAATTTTATTTTTATAAAAATAGTCGGGGGCCGGCCCGGTGGCGCACTGCTACAGTGCGCCGCTTGGGAGCGTGGTGGCGCTCCCGCTGAGGGTTCGGATCCCACATACAGACCGGTTCCCGCTCACTGGCTGAGCGAGGTGTGGGAGCAACACCGAGGGTTGCGATCCCGTTGCCGGTCCCGGTCCAGTACGGGCGCGACACTGAGGGTTGCGATCCATTGCCGGACACGAAAAAAGACAAAAAAAAAAATAGTCGATAATTGCATCAGCCAGCTACCAAAAATTGTTTTTAAATGGTTAATGAGTTAATTGTTTATTTTTTTCAGTCATTCAACAAACATTTATTAAGTGCCTAGGTCATGCCAGACAAAATTAAGGTTTAAACCAAATAAAAACTAGCTTTATTTGAAAATTTTTATTTAAATGTTAATATTTGATTTGTATTTTGCCCTTAACTTTTAATTGATAATTTGGGATATTTTAGAAAAAAAAATAACTTTTGAGATCTATAGGAAATATAATTTTAGTTATTCAATATCTTCACATTTGCTTCAATTACGTTTTCAATAAAATATGTTCAGATTTGGAACCCTTTGAATATAATTATATCTTATCTTTTGATTAATTAGGTCATTGAGATGAAAACAAGTTCAGATGGCGATAGAACTACAAAATATTAAGGTGGAGCTCAGAAAAGTAAAGGTAGAAAAGAGAAAACTAAAAATATTCAAAGAGGTGGTCTGCTTCATTTTTTTAAATTGCAGGCAATGGAAGTAAGCAGACTTGTGCTAAACATGACCTATGCACAATTCACAAATAGGTATTACACATTCTTTATTTAATAAAGATTTAGTTATTGAGAAAAACAATAACTAGAAAAGCAAGAAAAGTATTTGTAGCTAATCCACAACTTGAACAGTTCAGATGAAACACTTGTAACGTTATGTTCTTTACTAATGAAGTCTTTTTCCTGATCAAAAGAAGACAATGAAAAAGGTTATTTTTCATATCAAATTCACAAGTCAGAAGAAACAAATGCAAGTCTGGCCTGCCCATTAAAAGATAAAGAAATAGCAGGGAAATTGGCAAATTTGACAAGAAACATAAAAACTTTGGATCTTTACTTACACTCG
>NW_007726573.1:183791-190909 GCF_000696425.1 Galeopterus variegatus
CACACACACACACAGCATCTGTAAATACTAGAATGAAAAAAAAACTGCAAATGATCAATAGTATTCAACAAAGAAACAAGTAAATAATGATATACAATATTGCTGTGACGTTCTTTTTCTTTTTTTTTTTTGGCAGAAACAAAGAAACAAGTAAATAATGATATACAATATTGCTGTGACGTTCTTTTTCTTTTTTTTTGGCATCTGGCCGGTTAGGGGATCTGAACCCTTGACCATGAGGTTATAAGGCTGGGCTCTAACCAACTAGCTAACTGGTCTTACTTACTGTGATGTTCTTAAGAGAATAATAGTATTAGATGTTCCATATTTAGCCAAGCTGTGTGTGACAGCAACAGCAAAGTATTTACAGAAAACAATGAAATTTTTCTAGTGTAATAGAAAAAAACAACTCTCAAATTTGATACCAGAATAACCAAGCATATGATAGATTAAAAAACCAACAAAAAAATCATATTTTTAAAATGAAGAATTCAAAACACAATTAAAAGTGAGAAAAGAAATTATAGGTATAATTTTTAAAATTAGTAATAACTAATTTAAGTAAATTATGTTAGGACAAAATCATATTGAACAATTAATACTTATCATGCATATTGCTGAACTATCAGAAGATAAAACTGAGGAAAGCAAAATTCAATATTTAATTGGTTTTATACCCATTTTAAAAATAGAATTGAAAAAATAACTTTGAATTTTAGGCATTGATTTAAAAGAATAATAACAGCAAGGTAATGGCAGTTGGTAGGGAACAAGCATTTTTCTGTAAGCCATGTACAATGTATAGTTTGAATTTCTTAAGGGTCATGATCTCAACTGTGCCAATAAGTGATGGGATCTTTGGAACAATTCAGTAATTGCATAGAATATTTTCTGTATCTGCCCAAAGATGAAGCATCTTAATGAAAAACATGTCATATTTGTCCCTACAACTACGTTTGGACACGCAAAGGGAAAACTGACTAAATGCTATTAAAACAATGAAATTTAATTTACACAAGATAACAAGATGCACTAGAAGAGTACGAGAAATAAAAGATGATCCTTAAATAAAGAGAATAATAATCTTTGGCAGAAAATTAGTTTTGAATTTGCACAGTCCACAGTTATTTGGTATGGACTGTTGTTTACTGTTAAAAATGTTAGTAAAAGCTTGCAGAAACTTCAAAAACTTGAACTGATAAGGGATTTGGTTATTTGAAGTTTAAATTTTTGTTTTAATTTAGGGAAAATACTTTTTCTAAATTGAAATAAACTGCATGCTAAGTATGTAACAAATGAGACATTCCTACAAAATATAAGAAAATCAGAACTAGTAAACAAAAATGTTTGCATCACTATAAAGGAAAATATTCATATACAAATAATCCCCCAAATTAAATTCTTATTGAGACTATTTCAGGGTTATTAAATATCAAGGGATAGTCTCACCTAAAGAGATATTTGAATAAATCATGAGACATATTGCCCTTTTTATTGCTCTCTTTGTAATATTCCAGCCTTGAAGAGTTTGATGAGAAAACTCACAAAAAGTTTCATACATGTAAATATTACTCTTAGAGAAGGTGAAAATTGCAGGATAAGTGATAGATATATATGATAAAATCAAAATAGTTTGCAATATTTTCTATAACGATAATTTATCATAAGACCCGTCATACTATTTGAATTTGATAAGTAAAAACTATAGTTGATTTCTGAATGTAAATGTTGCAATTTCAGTTCTATTGACTTAACAGCAGGTCTTCTCCATATCGAAATTAATTTAAAAATAAGAACGAAATGACTTAAGAAAAGTTTTCTAGTTTGGCATTACTATCATTAGGACACAAACTACATAAAAATCCTGATTATAACAACATAACTAGTAATTTTGCTAAAATGAAGACAAGAAAAAATAATTTTAATATGTTAATGTATAGAAATGTGTAAATTATGTATATCCTTGTAATTACTCATCCAAACATCAGCCAAACTACAGAACTCCAAGATATGTGCAAAAGATTAAACATCTGTCAACTTTAAATTTTGCTGGTATTTAGTCATAGAAAAACCCATTCTCAATTTTATTTCTGAGGTAGAAGGTGATAGAGTTTGGACGTGTTGTCACCCCAAAACTCATGTGAAAATCTGATCCCCAATGTGGCAGTGTTGGGAGCTGTTTGAGTCATGGGGGTAGGTCCCTCATGAATGGATTAATGCTCTTCCAGGGGGTGGGGATGATACTGAGTGAGTTCTTGCTCTATTCCCTGGAGAGCTGGTTGTTTAAAAGACCCTGGCTCCTCCCCTCTCTCTCTCTCTCTTGCTTCCTCTTGCCATGTGATCTGCCTTTACCTGCTTTCTGCCATGATTAGAAGCAGCCTAAGGCCCCTGCCAGAGGTAGCTTTCCCAGAATCATGAGCTATATAAATCTCTGTTCTTTATAAATCACCCAGTCTCAGGTGTTCCACTATAGCAACAAAAAAACGGACTAATATGGAAGGATAGAACATATTTTATTATATTTAACAATTTGTTAGCCTATCTATAACTTTTAAATATTTAGACATATGGTTCTCCATTTATATTTTAATGCCAGGCCCACAAATTTAGTGTAAGTCAAATTGAAACTACACTAGTTTTATAATTAATGCTATGAGAACTACTATTTTTTTAAGTGGTAATTATATGCTACGCACTGAGCTAGGTACTTTTTATACAGTAATTCACNCCTCTCTCTCTCTCTCTTGCTTCCTCTTGCCATGTGATCTGCCTTTACCTGCTTTCTGCCACGATTAGAAGCAGCCTAAGGCCCCCGCCAGAGGTAGCTTTCCCAGAATCATGAGCTATATAAATCTCTGTTCTTTATAAATCACCCAGTCTCAGGTGTTCCATTACAGCAACAAAAAAACGGACTAATATGGAAGGATAGAACATATTTTATTATATTTAACAATTTGTTAGCCTATCTATAACTTTTAAATATTTAGACATATGGTTCTCCATTTATATTTTAATGCCAGGCCCACAAATTTAGTGTAAGTCAAATTGAAACTACACTAGTTTTATAATTAATGCTATGAGAACTACTATTTTTTAAGTGGTAATTATATGCTACGCACTGAGCTAGGTACTTTTTATACAGTAATTCACAGTACATCTATGAGGTAAATATTCTAATTACGGCTAGGGAAACTGAGGCTTAGAACGGTTAAACTACTTAAACACTATCAAAGCTAAATCTAATGGATATTTGCTATACCCACCCTGAATGGGGACTAGCTGTTAAGGGCTGACAATACTAGGGAATAGGCTTTATAAATGCAATGCCTCTGCTGGATAATATCTGTGCCTTTATCCCAATTCATGCTGCCTGAAATTCCACCCGTATGCATGGATTCCTTTTGGTTTTAAAGCCTTTTCAGTCTCCAGAAGAAACCAAGAGAAATGCAAATACCCACAAGAGGTATATGATGATAAAATATTAAGCCAGTAGTACCTCTCATATTT
The DNA here is from genome assembly GCF_000696425.1 of Galeopterus variegatus. NCBI lineage: Eukaryota > Metazoa > Chordata > Mammalia > Dermoptera > Cynocephalidae > Galeopterus > Galeopterus variegatus. The sequence goes on from NW_007726573.1 coordinate 187,299, forward strand.
TTTCCTCTAAAGGAACCCATCAAACCAAGAGTGAATTCTTAACCCCAGGAGTCTGAAGTCTCAGCCCAAAAGATTCTGATCAGTCTCTTTTCAGACTCATGCTGTCTTTTTAAAATCATACATATATTTTTCTCCATACTGTATATTTTCAAATATAAAAATGTTTTCCCTCCAGATCTTAAGATAAAAATGTTGCCTCAGAAGAGATTCCATGTTCATCTTGGAGTTCAAGGACTCCTTTCGCATACTGTCTGGTCTTCTGGTTTGAAAAGCAGAGCCTTAAACTTCTGTCAGTGGCCACCATGGTGAAGTTGACTTGACCCTCAGCTGAAAGCAAGGCCCTGCAGAAAAGGGGGAAGAGGATAAAGACTTCAAGAAGCAGAAAATAATGAGGAGAGGGGAGACACTAGAAGAGAGACAAGGCACCTGGATTAACTTCTGCCAATTTGGTTGAGGACCTGCCCTGTTCATCTTTTATGTTACTCAGCTTCCTTAATCGTTTTAAAGTCTACCTTTGACTGTTTTGTAGGGAGGTGAACTCTGTCGTTAGAAGTGTGCAAGCAGGCTAGACAGCTTGTTGCTCGGAGATTTATGTGGGGTAGGGATTTGAGCAATGAATGTAGGAAACTTTCAAATTTGATGCCCCATAATCCTGCAATTTTCTAAGACCTCTGCAGCAGTAATTTATAACAACATAACTAGTAATTTTGCTAAAATGAAGACAAGAAAAAATAATTTTCAAGAAAAATGTACTCAATTCAAAAAATATTTATTCAGCACTTTTCTAAGTGCCAGATACTATGCTAGGCAGTGGTGGACAAGACAGTCTTCTTGAAACTCACCATTGCTGGGGAGAGATATAAACAAGCAGTTAATTCTAATACAGCCTAGAGGCTCTCATAAGAGAAAAACATAAGTTATGGAAGCTCAGTGGAGAGTTGCCAAGCCTAGAACAGTGGAGATGTATCCTGGTAGGCTTCCAGAAAGAGGTGACATCTAAATTGAAGTTTGAAGAATTAGTAGTAGTTTGCTCAGGTCCTTCTGCAGTTGGGATTAATTTAAGCTAGTTTCAGGTTCCTTCTCTGCCTGGTTACATTTTGTTCACCCATTCTACTTGTCAACTCAGGAAATTTAGGGACAAAAGTGCTGACTTTTAAATTATCAATGGTAACAATGAAAACAGAGAAAACAAGTGGTCCATCCCATTGTACAAAACATCAGATATGGGCACCAGACTCTAGGTTTTGGCCATCAGAGTTACTGGGCAAATCCTAAACTCACTTTAGATATTCACAGCTGTTTAATCCAGAGGAAGCGAGGGGGGTGATTCACGCTGCATTTGCTTTCTGGGTTGTGAACACAAAGGAAAGAAAATGTTAAGGAAGCAGCAGGCTTCTCCTTGCAGAAGTATGTTTTTCAGTCATCATGCAGTAGACATCAGGGCCAATAATCCAGTCTGCAAAATTGCCAGCTAAAAAAACCAAACCCTTTGAAGTGGCTAATGAATACACTCTTTTTAACTTACTCCGGTCTCATCGCTGAGAGCTGTGCAGTTGCTCCTGGGCAGAAGTTTCACTAATGCAGGGATGTTGACTGGCCACTGCATCAAATATTTATCAAGTCACAGATGGGAATCTACAAAGAGTTTGCAGAGAGGTTTCGTGTCTCCCTTCGGTTCTAGGGGAAGCACATCAGCACTGTAAAATGCAAGTCCACAAATACACACTTTTAAGCTTAGGCATAGGGTTCCTGACCCATTTTAAAGAGGTTAAATGGGGCCAATTTAAAGAAATCACTTTTTTTCTTAAAGTAAAAGTAGTACATTTTTATTGTAGGCATTTTAGGAAAGACCTTTACACTAAAAGAAAAAAATAGAATTCACCCATAATTTCACCACCCAGACATACATTGTACCAATCTTTTAATTAAAACTTAAATCATATTGTATCCAATGTTCTGTACATGTTTCACTCTTTTGCTTTTTTGTGCATTTCTCATTTAACAATACATTCTTAACATTTTTGCATAATATTGAGTATTTTTTCTACAGCATATTTTTATGTATTTACACAGTATTCTAGTTTATGAATGTGCCTTGATTTCCAGCCAATCTCTTGGTGTTGGATATTTAAGTTGTATCCAGCTTTTCTATATAATAAATAATGATTTTGATGGACAGCTTTATTTGTACCCAATTATGATATTTTCTTGGACAAATTAGTGGAAAAGGAATTGCTAGGTCAAAGAATTAGCCTGATATACCAGTTTACATTTCCATCATTTGAGTATGAGGGGGTGGGGCTCTCATTTTTAATGTGCTGTCAGCTCAGCCATCTCAAGTAAGATGGCCTGCAAGATCACTGAGAGCTACATAGTGGTCTAGGAGGTTGGGGTTGATTTGTTTGCATATTTTTGTTTTTGTAACAGCCTCCTTGAAACTTGAACTTTTTTTCCTCTTTAATTTAACAGCTATCTTATTTCACTAATCTTCCATCTTTATTTAGTTACACTGGAGAGAAAGAAGCATCTCTTTAATGGTAAACAGCAGTGCCTAAGTCCAATAAGGATTTATGGCTTGCTGTTTTTGCATTGCTAGTAACCACAATTATAATGTTGGGTCTATCAATATCTTTTTCCTCTAGCAACAGAAGGCAAGCTGTTTCCTGCAATTGAAGTCTCCTAGAACAGAGGTTCAGTGATATATAGAAAAAAACCAGGGGTGGGGGGGGGGTAGTGTTAAGATAATGTTGCCAGCTTTTTGTTTTGCTAAGGAAAAATCACAATAACACCAGGGGTGGGGGGGTAGTGTTAAGATAATGTTGCCAGCTTTTTGTTTTGCTAAGGAAAAATCACAATAACCAATGGCCATCTACTATCATCAACTCATCACTAAAGAATAAGCATTTTAATGCACTTGCACTCATGCCAAAAATAAATAAATAAATGAATAAGAACATAATTCCAGAATAAAGTACATTCTTACCTAAGAAAGAAGAATTGGCATTCTTGCACTGACATATACACTGTCATTATTTTATTTTATTTTTTTTGTCTTCTCACAAAAGACTTGGAAATGTCATTTTGGATCGGCATCAGTCTTTGGACCTTAGCTTGAAAATCACCATCTTAGAGGACCATGACCACATCTTTTATATGAAGCAGGATCTGACCCAGTCCTCTTTTACTCTGGATAAGAAAGAAGTGAGAGAAAGACTGTACTTCCTTTCCAGGGGTCTCTTCCTACTTGCTTCTCTCTAGGAGGTGTTCCCAGATTGCAGTAAGTTGGGTATCATTTTCATGACCTGTACATACCCACAAACCTCCTGTATTATTGTTTATTTGATGTCTGTTTTAAACCCATACATTTTTAACTTCAAAAATAAATTTATTTCAAAGGGAAACAATATTTCGACCATAAATGGAAAACCAATATCACTAACCAATAAAGCAAAATGATGATATTAGATTCCAGCTCCTCAGTTGTGCCTGCCAAAGTTTCTCAGCCTGAGTCCTGTACCTTCTTGGTTTCGAAAGAGAAAAAGAGAAAGCAAGATTAGCAAGTCAAGGGTCTCAAAGGTATATAAGCACAGTTGTGAGATTTTGCCCTTGAT
>NW_007726573.1:191108-211856 GCF_000696425.1 Galeopterus variegatus
GATTGCAGTAAGTTGGGTATCATTTTCATGACCTGTACATACCCACAAACCTCCTGTATTATTGTTTATTTGATGTCTGTTTTAAACCCATACATTTTTAACTTCAAAAATAAATTTATTTCAAAGGGAAACAATATTTTGACCATAAATGGAAAACCAATATCACTAACCAATAAAGCAAAATGATGATATTAGATTCCAGCTCCTCAGTTGTGCCTGCCAAAGTTTCTCAGCCTGAGTCCTGTACCTTCTTGGTTTCGAAAGAGAAAAAGAGAAAGCAAGATTAGCAAGTCAAGGGTCTCAAAGGTATATAAGCACAGTTGTGAGATTTTGCCCTTGATGGAACTAAAAAAAAAAAAAAATGGAAATGGAAAATTCCATTGAAATGGAAATAAATTTCTCACTGTGTGTGGTCATGTATTTTGATGCTCTGCATGCCACTGGTAGGGGCCTCACAGTTTGGAAAATACTAGTAAAGCAGAAAAAGAACTGGAATTGGTTTTTTCCTGCTTGGTCACTTGCTGATCTTAAATCCTTGGGCAAATCACTTCACCTCTTCTTAAAGCCTCAGCTTCTCCAGATATAAAGTAAGATGATAATAATCTCTATCAACAGGATTGTTGTGAGGAATAAATGAGAACATTTAATCCATTTTCTAATTCTAAAGTGCCATAAAAGTTATGAAGAATTATCCTCACTTGTAAAAGTATTTTTAGGTATGGGTATTAGATCTTTTCTCTAATGGCCCGGAATGTACTGACAGTCCAAATGTTCACTATAGCCTAAAATAAATAGGTGGGGGTGGCCAGTTAGCTCACTTGGTCAGAGTGCGGTGCTGATAACACCAAGATCAAGGATTCAGATTCCCATGCCAGCCACCTGCCAAAAAATAAAATAAGTAGGTAGATTGAAGCCTTTAAAAATAAATTGCTGGATCTCATATGATGTGGGATAGGTCCTAGTAAGACTAAACTAAGCATCCTTAAGAATTATAATTATTTGATCATAATTATTATGAGCTCATGATTATGATCAATTAATTATTAGAAGGGCAGAAATCATATCTGGCTTGTTCATGTCTATGTTCCTTGCACTTAGTTCAGTGTCTAGCACATCAGAAACACATGAATGTTAAATGATGCACTCCTAAAAAAATGTTGAATGAATAAATGAATGGGTGAATGAATGAATAAATGGCTAAATAAATGAGATGGCATCCCTATGTTAGACCTTGGTTCTTTGTATTAGGTATCTGTGGGGGGTTTTTCTGTATTAATTGTGTTTTTAATTTTCTGTATTTTATTATGCTTTGACATCTTCGGGTCTTCTGGACCTGAGGAGGGACTGCCCGTCCCAGAATTAGACAATTCCTAGAGATAGAAAACAACTTGCCTGTGAGTATGCCTTTGATATGCCATCCAACCTCCTCTTATCAGGCTCTTGAAGACTAGGACACTATCCCCCTGCCCTAAATCCCCCTAGAGCCAGGTACCAGACAACCATGAACCACCTCTATAACCCAGACCCCATCAAAATTATTCAACCTATCCAATCCTAATCCTGCTCAACTGTCTATGCTACCTTGCCCATTCCTTCCCATGGAAACCACAATAAAGGCTTTTGCCCATGTTTTCTCTCCCTCCTTCTGTCTCCTGAGCAAACGTGGTGCTTCCCCATGTGACCTTGAGAGGCACGGCATGCCCCTTGTCTTGGAAACTGTGAATAACAGACTATCATTTCAGTGGCAGTTGTCTCCTGATCTGTTGGCATCACCATACCTGGATAAAAATGAAATCCCAAGTACATTTTAAAACAAGTACCAACCCTAACAGCCCACTCCGACTCCAATCCTGTTGATCATTAAGGGGGAGTTGTTCTCACTTCCTTCTCAGGGAGGAGGGTACAACTCAAGTCTAAGCCCATCAACACGTCACACTGTGATTGTCCCAGAAACGAACACACAATTACATTGAAGTTGCAATGAGTGAGTATCTTGCTGGGACAAAAATTCACAATCATTGGGTTGTTCGGTTTGTTGTTGTTGTTGTTGTTGTTGTTTTCCTGCTGGATTGGAAACTGGCAAGGTGTTAGGTCTGAAGCTATGCAGTAATTTTGCTAGCTAGAGGCAAAGAGCCCATTTGAAATGGAGCCAACCACGAACGCAGTGCCAAGAGATAGAGGGAGAGAAATCAGGCCCTGGTGGCATCATTTGAGCCAACCCTACTCCCAGACTTTTCAGTTACCTGTGTTTAAGACCATTTAGAAGGAGTTTATTGTACTTACAAGTAAAAGAATCCTAACTTATGGGGTCTTCTTTCCCTTTTATTGATGCCCAAGGACACACCTGGAGATATTTAAAACGGCAGTTTGAACTAATTCAGTTCTACACTTAGTGTAAGCCAGGCACTGTGCTGGGCCCTGATGATACATCAAATAAGACCCTTGAAGAGCTTCAGTTTATATGGGAAGACAGACATGCAAACAACTGCAGGAGGTGAAATAAGAGCATTCATAGAGGTTCATTCAAAGGCTGTGGAGCAGGGGAAGTGTTGTCAAATCAGTCTGGAGGCTCTTTCTCCTCTTCAATTCTGTATTAGTCACAGCCTTGACTCAGTAGGTTCCTGTGAGTTGTGTCTCCCACTTCGAGGAGCATCAACCATACTGAGTGCTAAGTTTCGGTGAGTGCTTCTGTGTTGCTGGACCCATGCTCATTTCATTCTCTCTGCTCCTTTATAGGACAGATACTATTATCCCCATTTTAGAGATGAAACTTCCTCTATTTAGAGGCTTGGCGAGGGTAAACAACCATACTCAACTCAGTGGTGGAATCTGAACTCGAGTGTAGGATGTATAACCCCAAAGGCCATGCACTTCCCTGCTAAGCTACTCTGCAGTATTTGCTGGGTCCTTGCTGTGCGCCATACCCCACCCTATAAGTGTAGAAGAGGAAGTAGCATTCCTTATTGTACAACAGAACTTGATATAAGATTGCTTTACAATATATTCTCCTATACATGGAAAACAGTAGTCAACTTGGGAAAATCTTTTTGACACACGAATTATTTTGAAGACCACAGCTAGTGAGTACAATGAAGTACATCTGTGCGTGTACACACCCTTGCTTGTGACCCCAAACTCAGATCTGAGACATCTCCACCTGGTGGTCCTCTGAGAGCTGGAGCAGCCAGATGCAGCATTAAGTGCAGAGGAACCTCCTGGGCCCTAAGATCAGGATTGCCTGCGGTTGAAAGGGGCTAGGCGAGATCTCTAACTGACACCGGTCAGCGAATTGTGCCTTTGTTTCCAGCAGAGCATGTGGGGCTGCTGAGAATTTCATTGTGCCTGATGGAGGCACTGGAGGCAACCTGAGCCCCAGGCATACCGGCCACCTTGGCAGATTTCCTTTTTAAGCTTCATGTTGGCTTGTCAACCTCATCATCCCAAACCAGTTAAACAAACGATTTATTAGACTGGCAGCTCCTCTGGATGCTGCAACTTTTACTTAAGAAACTGTTGGCTTTTCCATTTTCAACTACACTCTAATTATTTTCTTTCCAGAAGAAAAAGGATGCATCTTCCAGCTTGTATAAGAGGTGTATTCAATGGATGTGGACATGCAGTTCATATTCTGGCCATGAATATTCATAGGCTGTCTTAGACATATCACATCAAATTTATGTAAGAGAATAAGTATTTCACTTTAAAATCAAAGCTGAACAGAATACTTTTAAATCATCTTTAGATTTTTATTGTAAATGAATATATTTATGCTAAATTTGGATTAGAATTAGATATAATTCACACAATACATAATTAAATAACTTGCTTTCTTCCCTTAATGGTATTTCTCAAAGATCTTCTTATGATCATTTAATTTTGAGTCTTTTGAAACAGATGTGAATAGACACATTGGATTTTGTAACACATTACTGCCTCCTTTATTTCAAAATTGCTGTTTTAGGTTTCTTGACAACTAAGAATGGCCTTATCTTTTTCTGACACTTTTTTCAATGATTGCTCTGGAAAATTGGGATTTCGCTGCCCTGTTTTATTTTATTCATTCACAGATCTTCTTGGAATTCAATTTTTACTCCTGTAAAATTCTGGCTTTATTGTTCATTTGTCATAAGAAATACACAAAGCTTAATAGTACCAGTAACTACCATTTACCAGTGCTTATGCTGTGCTGTTTATCATGCTATTCACATCATAGCTCGTTCAAACCTCATAACAAACCTAAGAGGCAGATACTATTTTTTTTCTCACTTTATAGATGAGGAAACTGAACTCAGAAAATTTAAGAAAAAAATTTTTTGTCCCCAGCTCCCACCCTGGCCTTCTGGCCCCAACTCCCAATATGAGAAATCTTGCCTTTTTGGGTCCCCATATTGGCCAGCTGCCAAGAAAAGAAGTCTTGTCCAAGAAACCTTGCTAGCAAGAAAAGGAGCTGAGTTATCAACTGAATCTGAAGTCAGCACACTTAATCTTGACCATTTATTCTTTCAATCCACAGACATCTATTGAGTCCCTTCTAGGTTGCAGTCACTGCTCTAAACACTGGAGACACTGTGGGAAACAAGACAGACAAAGCCCCCTGCTCTCAAGAAGCTTTCAATCTACCTGCCTTCCCTATGAAACTTGAATTATAAATCTGGACTTTCACCTACAGAAGATGGGGAGAGCCACATCTTTGGCGTGACTGGATTCCCCAGCTGGTTGGAAACCACTGCTGAGCACTTCCCAGGTTGGGGCTGGGATTTATTTCAATGCTTAGTGCAGTGACTGAATCATTAAGTCCTTAACAAATATTTGTATTTGTTGTTTGACATCTAGGCCTCTGAAAAACAAAGGAGGAAAGTTGCTTCAGATGGAAACACTTTATTTAAATACCCCTTTAACAGTGTTCCAGCTTTGATTTTACTCTTGGCCTGAATTGGCTCTCCTTCTTCCTTCGCTTGCAAGTGCCCCACATCATTCTGGGGATAGTTCAGAAGGGACCTCTATTTCCTGCCTCCCACAGGCACCTCCATCCTTTCCTACACAGCCCAAGGACCAGGGCTAGACTCCCTCTGGCCTGGTCCCTCCTCTTCTGGAGGCTGCCGCCTTCCTGAGAGTCTGGCCTCCCACTCTATATCTCCAAAATATGGCAGGAGAGGTGAAAAGAGGGTCACTACTGTCTCAGCCCTTGCCATCAGACTTACAGCACCTGTCTCTTGATGGGTAAAAGGGGGTATGAAAAAGACCCGCCAGCTCCCCTTGCACCCCTGCTCTTTCCTGTCTTTGTCAGAGCTGCTTCCTCAACCTCCAAGCATTTGGAGCTTTCTCACGGCAGGAAACTAAAATGCTTTTTTCCCAGAGATGATAGCTTAGGTCCTCCCCAAGCAGTGGGACCTGTCTGTCTTCCACTGGAATCTTTCATCTTCATTTACATTCCCTCCTTTCAAAGCTTCTTCAATAATTGATAGTGTTCTGAGTGGCACATTCATGGCATCTGCACAGTTGAATCAGGGTGGGAAGGACAGGGCAGTGGGAAACGACACTGCAGTGGTCCCTGCCCCAGCCTTAGCCTGTGTTTTCTCTTCTGCAGGCCCTCCTGCATCTCCCATGCCCAGCACAAAGGACATGAAAGAGGATCGTCTTAGCTTCTCTAGATGCAAAGGCTGAGATGAGGATTCTTGAACAAGTGATTAATTGAGGGAAAACCCTCAGAAGAAATCTGTGGTGAGGGGTGGGGAGAGAAAGAAGACAGGGGAGAGAGCTGAGCAAAGATGGGGTTTAGGAAAAGTCTAGGCTAGACCTGGTCCCACTGGCAGATCTGCAGCATGGATTGCATCTCAGAGGTCGTCCTGCCCAGGTAAAGGGGCTGGGCTGTTAGGCTCCCCCCATCAGTCAGCCAATGCCAGGTACTGTCCTTGGGGTGAGGTATAACTTCCCAGGCACCTCCCACCAGGAGGTTCTCTGCAACCAAGGATAGTCCTTTTGAGAAAAGAACAAGTACCTGGGCTGTTAGGCTCCCCCCATCAGTCAGCCAATGCCAGGTACTGTCCTTGGGGTGAGGTACAACTTCCCAGGCACCTCCCACCAGGAGGTTCTCTGCAACCAAGGATAGTCCTTTTGAGAAAAGAACAAGTATGTGAACAAATAGCAGCCAACATCTGCAGCTGCTGGGGGATGGGTGCTCCAGAAACACTTGGTGATAGAATGACTAAGCAGTTCCGTTCACCCTGGAGATATCCCTTAATAAGCCTCTTCACCTTTCCTTTCCTTCAACAGATATACATTAGTAAACCAGTTCTCATGGAGCTTAGAGTGGAAGTAGGGAGACAGGCAGTGAGCAGGTAAATGAATAATTCTGAATTGTGATCACTGCTCTGAAGGAAATAGAGTACCGTGGTAAATGATAACAGACAAAAGAGAGAGGGACCTATTTTGGATTAGGTGGTCATGGAAAGCTTCTCTGAGTAGGTGACTTTGAAGCAACAACCTGAAGTGAAGAGAGAGGAGGATCAGCTGTGAGAATGCAGATGAATGTGAAGAGGAATTGGGGGGCGGGGGATGCAGGCAGTAAATGCAACCCCAGGAGAGAGGTTTGCCTGTTCAAGAACTGACGCGAGCTAGAGATGAGTTGGGGGAGTGTGGCTTGGCCCAGATGATGCTGAGCTTTGAAGGCCATGGGAAGGAGCTTAGATTTAATTCACCTGCAATTGAAATCCTTTGAAGGATTTTAAGCAAGGCAGTGATGTCATCTAGATGCCACACAGTTGGACTGAAATTTTACTCAACTGCATTCATGTGTGCAAAGAAAATGTAGTCTCCTTACTTCCTCATGTGGATCCAATCTTAAACTTCCTAACTTGAACACTCGACTTTTCAAGATTCATATTTCAGTGTCTTCCAGTGTGAACAGTCATCTTTCAGGAAAATGCCAGGATTTGGCCCTTTTCTTCCCCAAGATGGTCTGGCAAGTGGTGAGGAGCTTACACACAAGTCCCTCTGGTGGCCAGGAGAGGGATTGGGACCTACATGTACATCCTTGGGAGGGTCTCAGAGTCCTTTCTAGCTGTGCGGCTGGGATGGGCCCTTGTTGTCTCATTACAAAGGCTGTAACTGGTGAGCATGCCTGTTGTGCCTCTAGCAGTGTTCCCCAACCTCCAGCACCTCAGCCCTGATGCTACTCCCAGTCCCCTGGAGTGGAAGGGGTTGGCTTCCTTCTTCTTCATCCTCTGCCGTGGACTACCTGTGTCACTTTGTCCTTCCTCCAGAAGTGACATCACTGTTCACTCTTATCAGAGACAGTGGCAGATTGACTGTTGGAGGACCTCTTTTATAGAGAAAGGAATGATGCATTGGTTTAATATTTTCAAATTATATTCCTGTTTAAAATAGTATAAAACAACCACTCCAATTGCTGTGTGGAAATTGAAGGGGATAGAAGCAGAGATAGCAGTTGGAAGCTGGTTTGTAGTTCTCCACAGGAGAGATGTTACCAGCTTACACTGAAGTTGCAGTGGTTGGAGAGAAGTGGACATATTCGATACATATTTTGGATATAGAGCTGGCCAACAATGTATTTAACAAGGCTTTTTTGAACACACACTCTGAGCAAGGCCCTGGAAAGACATGAAGATGAGGAGGACATAGTCCCCGCACTAAAAATGCGTACAGAATACATAGGAAAGACAGAAACAACTAACCTCATGGTAGGTTAGCACCAGAATTATGTAGAAGGGAAATAAAAATGGGAATTACCAAGGGTAGACTTTCTAGGTCCGGTAATAGTTAATGGGTTTCAATGCCATCATCCCCATAATAGGTGTGTGACCTTGGGTAAGTTACTTAACCTTTCAAAGCCTCGATTTCCTCAAGTAAAAAAAAAGAAATGCAATAATAGAGTCTTCAACTTCATAGGGCTCTATGAGAACTCAATGAGATTACATATAAAGCACTTAGGATATGCACTGGCTCATAATATGTATTCTATCATCGAACAACTTAATTAAGCACCTATGTTAGCCACGCGCCCTTACTCCACTTCCGTGAAATGTACTTCCCCCTGACTGTATACTTATCTACATCAGTAGGAAGGCTTCCAGGTTGTGCAGACTTCCATGACAGAGACAACATCAGTCAGTTGCTAGTATGCATCAAGCACTGTCTGCTTAACACTTGTAGAGAGGATGAGAGGTGACCCAAGCCGTTATGGAGGATCTCTGGAAAGATGAGGCTTTACGCATGTGAATAAGAACACCACAAGGCAGCATTTGGCTTATTGTCATTCAACAAATAATTATCAAAAGCATACAGCAGATTTACTCAATCTTCCCAACTTTCCTCCCAGGGAGACATTATCAACCCATTTCACAGATGAAGAAACTGAGGCTCAGAGAGGATAAAGTAATTTACCCAAGACCACACATTTGTAAGTGGCAAAGGTTGGTTTGACTCCAAACCCCACTTTTATCTAAATGTTATCAGCCAGTGAGTAGCTACCTCTTCAGAGTCAGCTATGTGCCAAGGCACTGTCCTGAGCTCAGGGCACTCAATTTGGGTTGATTTCAGACTTTGTTACATAGATGTGCAAAGGAAAGAAAGATTACATGTGTGCTGCTGTGGCTGGAAGAAGAATTGGGCATTGAAGGAGGCACAGAATGACTCACACAATTCTGAAAGAGGGGGCATAGTATGGTGCAGGAGAAAAGCTTTGGAGCCGGAAAAACCTGAATTAAATCCTAGCCCTACTAGTTGTGTGCCTATGGGCAAGTTTATTTTACCTCTCTATGCCTCAGTTTCCTCATCTAGAAAACGGGAGGAAATATCTACTTCATAGGGTAACTATGAAGACAGTGTTAATCAAGCTGACGTATGTGAAGTGTTTTGTCAGTGCTTAAAAATGGTAGCTGCTGTTATGATATTAGATAAAATTGAGTATAAATGGTGGTAAACATCATGGGTTTGCAACATTTCAGTGTTTCTTGGCACAAACCCCCAACCCCATGAAAGCTTATATGATGATCTTGTTGAACACGCACATCTCATGGAGTGTATCGTTTAATTTTTGTCTCCCATTCAAATCTGTCCTGTGGGGAGAGTTCTGCCACTGGATGAAAACTTAGGCATGCCCTCTTAGGTAACTTTTATCCACTTAAAGTCATAAAGCATTATCTCAATATGGTAATTAAGATGCCCAATCACCATGTAATGATAAACATATCTAATATGACTTAAACTTAAATGTTTGCCCCTTCCCCCTTCCCCCTTAGACCTGGAGTTGGGGAATGGGATGTGATAGGCTTAAGTACCTTTAATCTCCCCCTTCCGCCATCCAGGGTAGGGGCAGGGCTGAGGAAGAAAAGGTAAGAGAAGCAGTGAAGTTCTCACTCCCAAAGGCAGTGATCAGTACTCTCTACCCTGGGTAGAAGTGTAAAGCTGACTCTCTCTTGAGGAGCTTTCATGGGTTCTTTGGAGACCCCATCTATGTAGACTGCTTGCTTCAGTTTCCTTGACATGAATGAATGCATTCCTATCCTGGCTGATTGCTCATGGCTCCACCTAGAGCCCCTGGGCATCTTGGATTTCACTTCCAGCTTCTTCCTACCAGGGTCCCCTGGTCTCTTCCCATGGTCCTCTTGGGCAAAATCTCAAATGGCTTCATGTAGGCTTTCTCCTGCACATCGTCCATATCTAGTCATAGGAAACACCCATGGATTCTTTGCTCCATTAAACTTTAGAAGAACAATTATTTCCCAAGTCTCAGCCATCCACTGAAGGGCCAAAAGCCACTCCAGCCAACTGCACACTTCTTAGATTTCTCAGACATAGCTCACACCTGTCCAATGTATACCACAAATGGCAAAGGACTCATCTTAAGCTCTGAGTGATCCCTTTGAGGTTATTTTCCTCAGACTCAAGACAAAGTGCAGCCCCCACCTCTTCCTCTCGGGGTGAAGAAATCTTCTTCAGCATTCCTCTAATCTCTACCTCCTAACCCTTTTATACCCTGAGGTAAGCGAAGGGTTTCTCAGCCACCTATTTTGAAAATGTTTGTATGTTGTTCCAGCACCTCCCTTTAGAATGTGCCTTTGCCAAATTTCCCTTTTAATGTCCTACTACACTCAGAACTCAGTGAATGAGCTAATGACTCATTGTCCCCAGAGCGGGGTGGGAAGGCGCCCTTAAACAGCCATTATGAGCCCTTGGTTCTTGCCCTAACTTCAGCCCGGTTTCTCCGGGTGACCTTGGAGCAGCCCTTTCATTGCTCTGGGTCTCAGCCTCTCCTCCCAGTGAAATGGAAATCAAATCTGTGTTCTCACCCTCTCTCTGGGGAGGTATTGTGAGGAATAATAAGGCAATGCCTATAAAGTGCTTTAAGTACTTCGGGGAAAGACATTGGCTAAATACCAAATGATAATAATAACACCGTCATCATCATCCGCATTATTATTCATGGGTTGAGAGGAGAAAGCGGTTGCTGATGGTGTCTTTGCTCTGTGGGAAGGAGGACTTCAGGCCCCAGGATGTTCTATCAATAAGTCAAAGCCAATAAATACCGAGCACTGGAAGTGGAAATTATCTAGCCATAAAGGCTGAATGTACATGCCCATTTGTATTTGAAATGGCAACAACTGACTCCAGGTCTCATTTTTTATTTTTATAGCTAGTGCTCTGAGCGGCTAGAACTGAGGGGAAATTGCATTCCTTCTTTAGGGGGTGGGGGAGCAAAAGGATTAATTTTTCTTTTTTAACCTACTGGATTTTACTACCCACCACTCTCTTCTTAACATGGCTTTTTTTCCCCTTATACTCCCTACATTCCCTCACCACTACTCTCCATTTCACTCATTTCTGAGTCAAAGTTCTAATCAGCAAACAGGTTGTCAGTCTGGCAGGAGATGAGGAGCAAAGAAGATCAGAGGTGAGCCATAGGGACAACCAGAAGGAAGGTTCTCTGATCCAAATTCATTCATTCATTCATTCATTTAAAAAGTGTCACATTGCATCAAGCACTGTGCTAGGTGCAGAGTTAGGTAGGTGAACAAGAGACAACCCCTGCCAGAATTTCAATCCCTTAAAATCCTGCAAAATGTTCACCGGAGGCCAGGTAGGACAGCACGATTCAGTGAACAGCAAGACCTTTATCCGGCTATGCAACTATCCAGGGTGATAACGTTATTACCACCTTGAGAAGCATTAGCCGCAAACAATTCCCAAGTTTACATTTCTAGTTCTAGAGGAAAGCTTTTTCATCACCACCCAAATGGGGAGTGGAATGCTTCCCAAGTTTACATTTCTAGTTCTAGAGGAAAGCTTTTTCATCACCACCCAAATGGGGAGTGGAATGCTTCCCAAGTTTACATTTCTAGTTCTAGAGGAAAGCTTTTTCATCACCACCCAAATGGGGAGTGGAATGCTTCCCAAGTTTACATTTCTAGTTCTAGAGGAAAGCTTTTTCATCACCACCCAAATGGGGAGTGGAATGCTTCCCAAGTTTACATTTCTAGTTCTAGAGGAAAGCTTTTTCATCACCACCCAAATGGGGAGTGGATGACCAGGATTTCACAAAATTGTTCCCTAATACACACTCATTTTATTTAAAGCATGTGGCAGTAAATGCTGTGGACTTCAAGACTGAAGACAAGGTTTCAATCCAAGTCTACTACCTACTTCCTCGATTTCTCCGAGCCCCAGTTTCCATACATGTAAATTGAAAATAAAAAATGGTGGCTCTGTATACCTTCCCGGGGTGCTGTGTCAAAGGAGATGATGATAGCAATGTCAAACTGTGAAGATCTATTCAGATGGAGGTTACGAACTGATGCTCACATCGTGCCATGCACTTTGCTAGGCAAACTAGCCCCCTGAACTGCAGCTGGAGATTTGAGCACTAACCTGAGCTGCCAGGACTTGAGCAATTGAGAACTTGCAATTTTCTGTTCCAGGAGTCTGTGGGTACTGAGGGAATAGTAATCCTACTTTGTTATCTTTCTCATTTTCAAGTTTTATACAGATAGTATTTTTTTTTTTTGGTTATAAAAGTAATACATAGAATTTTTGTTTAAAAAAATTGAGACAAGAAAGATATAAAAAATGTTAAATGTTATACCATCTTAGAACTATGAATTTTATGAGTATAGCCTTCCAAATTTTTATATTCACGCACATATTTTTCCCCCAAAGTTGGAGCCTTTGTTTTGCAACCTGCCTTTTTGACTTAAAAATGGACCCTGACCAACATTCTACCTGCCTCATTTAAAAGGCTCTCTGACCAGCTCTGGAAGTCTCTTCCTGAGATCTGGCATCCCCTTTGAGCTTCTCCAGCATCCTTTAAGGTCCCTTTGATGGGGTACAGTCACTCCCAGTGGCTGCAAAGAACGAAAAACTTCCCCAGCTCAAAGAAATCCAGATTGGGTACATTTATAAGCTTTTCTTGCTAGACTCTGAGACATTGACATCTTGTCATTTTCCCCCTCTTTTTCAAATTTCAAGTTGAAGTTTGATGTTGAATTAAAAATGTTGCCAGGGGCTGCCTGCAGGGCCCTCAGGCTAAAACAGTGGCAGCATCTGCCAGGGGAGACCCACAGGTCCTTCTTCGGACCATGGTAACGTACGGCTGGCATCTGAGCCCTGCAAAGGAGGGAGAAATGTGCATGTGAAGGGAAATTCAAGGATCACTACTTTAAAAAAAAAAAAAGGCAACCTCGACAAGTGCTTATCTATTTTATTTAAGTTTTATGACTAAATGCCCATGGGAAACTTTCTGTTCAGATTTTTCCAAGAGGATGGAGAGGGAGCAGCAACTTATGGGAAAAATGCCAGATCTCGTTTAATGTCTCAGGACCCTGGGTGAACCATGTGAAGGGGATGAGCGTGGAGCTGATTGACACACTTCTTTCATGTAATTGGGGTGTTTGTTGAGAGGATCAGATGAGAAGAGGCATGTGGATGTGCTCTGGGAACAGGAAAGCCCGCTATAGATGAAGCCGTGAATTCACAGATATGCTTGTTTAAGCACAGAACTGCAAGGATGTATATGGAACTGGAGACAGGAGTTGCTTCTGGAAGGAGGAGCTAGGTGGCTGGAGACTGGAGAGGGAGGGAGACTTACTTTTCATTCTACATCCTTTAGTTTCTTTTGCATTTTATAACATGTGCACAATTTACCTTTCAACATAAAAAATAAACAAAAAAATAATTTAGCTCAAAGGAATCTTGGGCCCTGGGACACATCCTTTAGGAAATATACTCTTTGGTAATGGCAGCCTTTCCTTACTCCCTCAAATTCATGTTAAAGCCACTAAGTCTCACTGAACAGCACTGACAGGCTCATTCTTTCCCACAAACTATTTTTCCTTGAAAATAAAAAAGAGCATTCAAATCAAAGGACGAGTGAAAAGTCTTCAATTATTATTGTCTTTATGATTTGATGTGCTGTGTATTTTCTGATTGTGAAAAAGATGTGATAGCCTTAGATGGTGTATTCAGCTGTCAATTAATGAGACTGGCTTTTGCCTGGGTCTTGTGATTGTTACTACATTTCTTCTACTATACCAATTATATGTAAGTAACATTATATATAATATACTTATTACAATATTGTTCTAGCTCATTCTCAATCCCAGCTGTGCCACCTTGGACAAATTACTTAACCTCTCTGAACCTCAGTTTCTTAATATGTAGAATCAGTAGGACCTGCCTCACAAGGTTATGAATTAAATGATGATACCGCAATAGGGCCTGTCACATAGTAAATGTTCAACAAATATTATCTTATTATTAATGTTGTTTTTATTACTACTATCCTTGGACCGAACCAGATGTTGAAAGCTCAAACTGATCCACAGGCATGTGGAGGAGGAAAGACGGCTGTAAAATGGAATGGATGCAGTTTAGAACGATGCTCCTTGTCTCAAGGTCAATAAATCTTATTGAGCAAATCAACATAAGTGTCATAAGCAATATCTTCCTAGGCAGCATACCACTCAGTGTATCTTTACCCTGATACCTAACTTTATTTTATTACACCTAACTTCATACCTTTCTTCCCCACATGTTGTCTCTCCCAAAGACGGTAACAGGGTGAGCCATTGCATCCTATGAATGCCTAGGATTTAGCCTTTTACTACTGTAAGTTGAAGGCTGCTCCTGGTGATGACTATGGTAAATTATGGATGCTGGGGGAACACACTTGCTCATTCTCTTTTCTTTCTTTCAACAAATAATATTAAATGTCTGCTAGTGGCAGGCACTCTTCTAGGACAGCTGTTCTCAACTGGGGACTATTTTCATCCCCAGGGAACACTGAGCCATATCTGAAAACATTTTTAGTTGTCACAATTAGGGAAGGCTACTGGCAACTAGTGGTTAGAGGTTATGGATGCCACTAACATCCTACAATGCACAGAACAGCCTCCCACCACAAAGAGTTATGCAGCCCCAAGGTCAATGGTGCGAAGGATGAAAAATCCTGCTCTAAAGGCTTGGGAAAACTACATCTCAAAACAGAAAAAGATCCCTGTTCTGGAAGAATAAAATTCTACAAGGAGTCAGAAAAAAGGCTATAAAAATAATAAGTAAATTAGAAAGTAATAGGTGTATTTTTTTAAAAAGACAAAGTTGAGGGACTGGTGGGTTACTTCTGTTGGTTAGAGCGCAGCATTGTAACAGAAAGGTCAAGGGTTTGGATACCCATACTGGCCAGCTGCCACACACACACACACAAAAAGGCTATTTTAAAAAACAAAACTGGTTATGTTAAAAATATACATGTATTTAAAAAAAGACAAAGTTGAACAGAGTAAGGAGAATCAGGAGTACTGGGCATAGGAAGGTGAATGGGTGAGACTTGAGCAAAGATTTAAGGAGAGTGAGAGAGAGAGGCAGATACTTGTGGGAAGGGCATTCCAAGCAGAGGGAACAGCTACTGCAGAGGCCCTGCAGCAGAGTGGCCTGGCATGTTTGTGTAACAGCAAGTTCAGGGTGTGGAATGCAGGGAGCCAGGGGAGGGGAGTAGAGGATGAGGTCAGAGAGGGAGCAGGAATCTAGACCACATAGGGCCTGTGGGCCACTGTAAAGACTTATTTATCCTGAGGGAATGGTCTTGAGCACAGATGTGACATGATTTGACTTATATTAGCTGCTTTGTTGAGAATAGACCAAAGAGGGGCAAGGGTGGAAGCAGGGAAACTTGTTTGTTAGGAGGCTAGTATAAGAGATGACAGCATCCTACATCGGGGTGGTAGCCGTGAAGGTGGTGAGAAGTGGGCGGGTATATTGTGAAGGAAGAGCTAACAGCATTTGCTGATGAACTGAGTGAAGAATGACTAAGGTTTTTGGCCAGAATAACTGGAAGGATAGAATTACAATATCCTGAGATGGGAAAGGATGGCTGGGCTAGAAAGACCAGGAGTTCAGCCTCGGACATATTGAGTCTCAGGTACCTGTTAGATATCTGAGCGGAGATGTTGAGTCAGCAGTTGGATACATAAGTCTTAAGTTCAGGAGAGAGATGAAGGCAGGAAATAAAAATATGAGTCAACAGAATTGAGATGGGACATGATGAGATAACCAACAGATTGGGGGTAGATGGAAAAGAGGTACAAGGACTAGTCCAGGACACTGCACTTAAGAGCTTAGAGAGAAGAGAAGGAACCAGAAAAGGAGACTGGAGGATCAGCCAGTGAGGTAGGAGAAAACCAAGAGAATGTGTCTTCCTGAAATCAAATGAAAAGGTGGACCAAAGAAAAGGAAATCATCCATCCGTCAAATACTGCTGTGGGCTTAGGATGATGAGGACTGATCATTAACCATTGCCTTTAGCCAAGAGGAGGTTATCAGAGGGTTTGGGTGGAGTTTGACCAGATCAGGTTCAAAGGAGATCCTGAAATCAAATGAAAAGGTGGAGCAAAGAAAAGGGAATCATCCATCCGTCAAATACTGCTGTGGGCTTAGGATGATGAGGACTGATCATTAACCATTGGCCTTAGCCAAGAGGAGGTTATCAGAGGGTTTGGGTGGAGTTTGACCAGATCAGGTTCAAAGGAGATTGAGAAAAGGGGAATTGAAGACAGGAAGTATAGACAGCTCTCGAGAAGTTTTCATAACAAGGGGACCAAAGAAGTGGGGTAGTAGCTGGCAAGGGAATGAGGTCAAGAGAAGGATTTTGTACAATGAAAACAGTATGTTATAGAGAGCAAAAAAATTGATTATGTGGGGAAAGAGGACAGATTTATTGGAGTCAAGTCTTGAAATAGGTGAGAGGAGAAAGGATCTAGTACAGAAGAAAAGGAATTGTCTTTAGGTAGAGTATGGAAAGTTTATCTGTGGTAACAAAAAGAGTAGGTGGATGAAAATGTTGGGAGGTTTAGTCTGGGTTGCTGATTGCTTCAGTTTTCTCAATGAAGTGTAAAACTGACTCACCAGTTGAAAATGAGGATTGGGGAGGAGGCATTAGAGACCTGGAGAGGAAAATGTGTGAAATGGTTGCCTAGCATACGGAGAGTGAATGAATCAAGGATAAACTATGATTGCCTGGCAGCATAAGGGGCCACTTGAGTTTCAAAGTCACTCCTTCAAGTGAGACCTGCCAGTGTAGTTAAAGGACTTTCTCCAGCACATTCAGCTACATGGATACAGGCTCAGAGTAGGTAGGTGTTGGATTGAACCAAAGCTATGGTTTTCACTGAGTATGATAAAGTGAAAGAGGAGCAAGAGAGTTAAAGATAAATGCAAAGGAATAATTATAATTATTCAGAATTTAAGCTATCATCTTTTCATAATGTGCATTTTTAAAATGTAGGCGTAATCTTATAACATAGAAGTAGGTGAAAAGCACTTTGTTGAGTGAGCCAGACCCCAAATTTAGCAAGCTTTTCATGAACTCATAGGACCAACATAGGTCTGAAGAAGTCACCCAATCCCTTCTTCTGTCTGCTTTCTGAAGCAGGTGAAACTCTCTCATATTTTATGTCTCCTGAGGAGATAACAACATTCCCCAGAGACAGAAGACCTGAAAGTGTAAACAGCTGGAGGCTGTGAGTCAGAACATCTGTTTATTAACCTGGGCTTACAGAAATATTTCCCAAGTAGTTTAATCAAGCTTCCCATGCTTCTATTTAGATATTTCCTCTTCTTGAATTCTTGGTAGTGATTAGGAACAACTGGCCAACTTTTCGTATATTCTTTTATGTCATTAAGTAGTTCATTCAGTAAATGTATAAGGAGTACTGACTGTCAGCTAGGTACTAGGTATACGATGATAAGAAACCATAATCCTTTATCTCCCCAACTTTACAGTCATGTGGCTAAATGCAGGTGATTTCAATGTGCTGTGATAAGAGAGATGATTGGAGAGAAACAGAGTCCTACATGAACACAGAGGCACTAACCCAGTTGAGGGAGAGAAGGACAGAGAGCGAAATTCATGGAAGGATTCCAGAAAGAAGAGATGTAGAAGCTGAACAGGGCTTAGGTGAAAAGAAGGAAGGACAAAAGTGTTCCAGAGCATGTGTGACAGACTGGTGGACAGAGAGCGCAGGATGTGAGAGAAGTTCATGGTGCCTGGAGCACAGGGAGGCAGGAGAACAGAGATGGGGCTGGAGAGGCTGGCAAGAGCATATTAGGAAGGGTTAGCCTTTATACCAAAAATCTAGGCTTTATCCTAAGGGCGGCATTGACAGGCTTTAAACAGGGTTGTGACATGATCAATTTGTGCTTTGAAAGTTTCACTCTGGATGCTTGATATGGGTGAAGAGTTGGAGTGAAACTCTTCTAGGGATAGCAAAACTAGTTAGAAGGCTGTTGCAGTCATGGAGGTGAGAGACAATGGTGACCTGTACTAGGGACATGGCAATGAAGCTGGAAAGAAATGGATGAACTCAACAGATGTTTTAGGTGGTTGAATTGACAGGTCTTCGTGATTTATTGGCTTTAGAGAGTGGAGGAAAGGGAAGAGTCCAAGAGGAAGCTCCAGTTTCTAACTTTGAAAACTGAGTGGCTAGTGAGGCCATTTACTGAAATATGACACACAGGGGAATGAAATTGATTTGAAAAAGTTGGGTTTGAAGTGCCTTGACATATGCAAAAGAATATTCCAGAGGGCAGTTATACACAGGATATGGTACTCAGGGAGGTGAGAGAGTGAGAGAAAGGGATGCACATTTAAGAATTATCTGCAAATATGTGGTAATTAAAACCATGGGAACGGATAAGCAATTCATGATTTGTGTGAAGTATATAGAAAGGAAGGCCAAAGTCAAAACCTTGAAGAACAACCTTTAAGTGATGGTCAAAGGAAGAAGCCTTCAAAAGAAGCTGAAAAGAATCAGTCAGAGAAGTAGGAGGGAAAAACTGGGAGAATGTGAAGTCATGGAAGCCAAAGGAAGAAAGTGTTTTAAGAAGGAAAGAGTGGTCAACAGTGTCAAATACTTGTATTGTCAAGAGGCAAAATAAAATGAGGTCTGGAAAGGACCCATTGGGTTAACTATGGTGGCTGTGAATGCAGAAACCAGACTGCAGTGAATGGAGGAGTGACTAGGAGATGAAAAATTGTACACAACAAATGTGCAATTCTTTGAAGAAGTTTTTTATGTCTATATGTAAAGGGGGAAAAAAGGAGAATTGAGGGTAAACCTTCACACAAATTATCTTTTAAATAACCGTTGGTCCTGGTGGTTAAATATCTCAGGGGAAACATTTTTACATGAATTAGCAAGATAATTTCCTCAACTCTCCATCCTGTTTGAGAGCATAAACTCAGCCAAAAACAGTTATTCTAGCTCATCTCAAATTTTCTTTCTTGGAACAAAAATATATTTCTTTAAGCAGGCTCACCCAAATCTATCACCATGTAATCATTCTGATCATTCTACTCAGAATGGTTTCCAAGTCCTTCAAGTTTTTCTTCAACTACCAAAGCATCATGAGATGGAAACGTAGCAACATGAAGTACAGTAGGGACTCATCAGTTAGGTGACAGAAACTGACTGGCTGACAAAAAACAAAACCAAAGGAAAAAAAAAAAAGATTTGTCCAAAGTCTATGAGGGAGCTCACACAAACAAACACATAAAGCTAAAGAACCAGAAAGGACAGAAACCAAAGCAGTTTGGGACATCTGTGCGGCAGGAACTGATAAGAAATATCTCTTGAAGGTAGCACTCCCAGGGCACAGCCCGCTTGGGTCACAAACTAACATTTAGCCAGGAGAGGGAAGGATGTCTTAATTGACAGTCCCATCATGAGGGGGAGTATATATCTCTCAAAGAAAACTGAGGTTCTAGAAGGGGAAATAGAGCCTGGACATTCACCATAGCCCCTAGGAAATTCAAGTAGTGGAGTATCCAGCCACAGGCAAAAACCCGTGTAATGAAGTCTTGAATAATAAAAATTCAAACCAAGATTCCCTACAGTGTAGCTTTCCTTGCCAGCAACACTCCTTCTTTGGCTATGATTTCTACCTGCCTCTTCATTCTCTACCTCCTTCCTGAGCTTAGACATACAGACAAATGTTCATACACTGCATCAGAACATGCTGTTGCCATCTCTCTGGCCAATCAGTCTTCCTCTTTCCTCTGAATTAGAGTTTCAAATCCCAAAATTCCATCTGGGACATTGATGGATGATGCATCCAAGCGTTGCACCTCCCTTACCTAGCTCATTTGATTAGTGGAGACAGCTGAAATAGAAAATTCAGACCCCAAAGTATGTTTTGAGTCTGGATGATTCCACTTGGCTGAATCCCCAGACAGAAGAACTGGAGAGCAATCAAATACCCACTTTTCTTTGTGCTGGGCACATGCAGCAGGCTGAGACTCCTAATGCCACTGTAGTTAAATAACCGCACACACTTCATTGTAATCCCAGACTAGAATTAGCCTTTATGCATCCCAGCCATCATTTAACTGTGTATAAAAAGAAATGTCAAGATCTTTCTCTTTTTAACTCAATTATGGAGAAATAGTTGTAAAAAGAGTATAGTCAAATATAACACTTCTTAAACAGGTGTGTCTTATTTTGCAAAACAGGTATGTTTCTGGAAAGATACATGTAAATGACTTGAGGAATTTGTTTTGCTTTTGTTGTTGTCATCAAATTAGCTAATAGTCATTTTTCCACTGGCTATTCAGTGCAGAATGGCTTCATTTCTGCCTAAGCTTCAGTCTTTAGAAATATCATAATGTGGCAGTAAAGTATTCTGGCTGTTGAGGCAGCCAGCCCAAGTTCAAATTCGACTCCATTTTCTGCAGCTATATCTCCTTAGGGACATTACTGAATGTTTTCAGCCCCATTTTCCATGTTTGGAAAATGGGGTTTGCCCTTGTCTTAGCAATGTGCAGCAATGGTGCTAGGCACAAAATTATGAGCCAATAAATTTTAGCAGTCATTATTACTTTTAGCTCTTTAAATTTCTGTGCTCTCCAGCCATGTTAAGCACTTGAAAACAATTTTGTTTTAAAAAAAATTACTGTAAAATTAGAAAATATTTATTGTAGAAAATTTGGAAAATATAGAAAAAGAATAAAGAAAAAAGATGAAAAAGACACCCCTATTCCCATCACTGAGAAATGTCATTTCTAACATTCTGATGTTGGCTATGCATATAGATGCCCTTTTTGTACTCAGTTGTCCAAAGTAGTAAGAGAACTGCTAATTAAAGGAATTCTGCTCATATCAGGTGAATCCTTTAAAAAAAAATTTTTATTGAGGTATAATTTATATACCCTAAAATTCACCCTTTTATAGTATACAATTCAAT
>NW_007726573.1:211935-220632 GCF_000696425.1 Galeopterus variegatus
TTTAGCTCTTTAAATTTCTGTGCTCTCCAGCCATGTTAAGCACTTGAAAACAATTTTGTTTTAAAAAAAATTACTGTAAAATTAGAAAATATTTATTGTAGAAAATTTGGAAAATATAGAAAAAGAATAAAGAAAAAAGTTGAAAAAGACACCCCTATTCCCATCACTGAGAAATGTCATCTCTAACATTCTGATGTTGGCTATGCATATAGATGCCCTTTTTGTATTCAGTTGTCCAAAGTAGTAAGAGAACTGCTAATTAAAGGAATTCTGCTCATATCAGGTGAATCCTTTAAAAAAATTTTTTTATTGAGGTATAATTTATATACCCTAAAATTCACCCTTTTATAGTATACAATTCAATGGCCTTTAGCATATTTACAAAGTTGTGCAACAATCACCACTATCAATTTCAAAACATTTTCTTCACCCCCAAAAGAAACCTCATCCCCACTAGTAGTCACTCCCTATTATTCCTCACTCCCCTCAGCTCTTAGGAAGCACTAATCTACTTTCTGTCTGTTTGGATTTGTCTATTCTGGCTATTTATATAAATGGAATCATACAATACATGGCCTTTTGTGTAATCTCATTTCCCTGGCCATGATGTTTTCAAGGTTTATCCATGTTGTAACATATGTCAGTAATTTATTCCTTTTTATGGGTGAGTAATATTCCATTTTGTGGGTATAATACAATTTGTTTAGTCATTCATCCAGTTGACAAACATCTGGGTTGATTTCACTTTGGGGCTATTATGAATAACGTTGCTATGACCATTTATGTACATGTTTTTGTGTAAACATATGTGGTGAATTCTTTTAAAATATAAAGACAAACAAAAAAATCTATAGTAGACCTCTAAAATGTTTTCCATAAAGCACTTTAAATTTATTATATTTCAATCAAAGAGAAAATCACAGAGAATAATATAATAAAACCAAAGACCTACCACATAATTTAACAAATCAGTATTTTAACATATCAGTCCCACACCCAAATCCCAAATATTACAATGGACATACCCTTTGAAACCCTTCCCCATCCCACTTCCTCTTAGCCTCCTGAGGTAACCACTATTCTAATGGAAATTTAAAAGTTATTTTTGTTATACAGACATCCTTAAACAATAGTATATTTTTGAGACTTATCTGTGTTGCTACACATAGCTCTGGTGCATTTATTTAATTTCTTGTACAGAATCACATAATAGATTCATCCACCTCCTATTGCTGAAAATTCAGATTGGTGCTGGGTTTTGTTAATATAAACAATGATGCAATGAACATCCTTATGCATGTCTTCTTGTGTCTCTAGATGTGAAATGTCTGGGTTGCAGGATATGCACGTCTTTAACCTTAATAGATTTTGCCAAGTTGCTCTCAAAAGTCAGATTTTCTTATTTAGAGGCATACTTGTGCTAGTGCTAGCTGTGTCACTGATCTTTGTTTACATTGTATACTCCTTGACTGCAGGACCCATCCAGTCCCTAACATGGACTAAATGGAAGAATTTGGCTTGGGAAATTGTGGGAAAGTATAAAAAGAACACAGCTTACACTGTGTTATGGTTTGAATTGTGTCCTTGAAAAAAGATGGTGAAGTTCTAACCCCCAGTACCCGAGAATGTGACCTTAATCAGAAATAGGATCTTTGCAGATGATCAAGTGAGATGACTATGCCCTTATTAAAAGGGGAAATGTGGACACAGAGACATGCATGCAGAGAGGATGGCAAGATGGGAACAGAGAGTAGGGTGATGCATCTCCAACCAAGGAATGCCAAAAACTTCCAGCAACCACCAGAAGATAGGAGAGAGTCTTGGAACAGATTCTCCCTTGCAGCCTTCAGAAGGAACCAATCCTGCTGACACCTTGATCTAGGACTTCTAGATTCCATAACTGTGAGAAAATAAGTCTCTGTTGTTTAAGACACCTAGCCTGTAGTACTTTGTTATAGCAGTCCTAGCAAACTAATAAACACTGGAATGAGTCATCCTGGCATCCAAATTAAAGATCAATGATCTGAAGTTCGTAGATATTTCAAATCTGCTTCGGCATCGATTTCTCTTCCTTTTGTCACCCTGGATGGTTTGTTTGTTTGTTTTCTTGTTTAGCTATTTACTGTTCTTTGTTATTTTAGGCCTAATTCTATCCACTGAGCCCTTGAATTTCCTTTGATCCTAAAACATTTGTACATAGTCCTTTTGTGATTAGCTATTGTTTGATATAACTGAAAGCATCCACCTTTTCCTTCCTTCATACATAAGATTATTTTTCCAGTTTTACTATTTAGCAGCTCAGGCTGCTTAGGGGGAGGATATGTTAGACAGAAGAGATATCCTTGATTCCAAGATGTTTCTGGGTTCAAGGCAAAACTTTCACCTTAGAGAAAACTTGCCAATGGAAAATGTGCAGAAAGAACATATTGGTCAAGGATGTTTTTTTCCTTCTTTGAATGCCTAAGATATGTTGATCCAGTGGGCAAGATACTTTGAGGGGCATGGTGTAGGCTCCTTACTTGAAAGCCAAGTGGAAAACCCACAAAAGAAAGAGTGAAGAAATATTTAGATAGAGTGGGGCTATGGGTTAAGGAAAGGAATTTGAATAGCCTAGTTATTGCACATTTTGAATAGCAATAGAATATGGAAAAATCAGTCATGGCATTCTGTACAACAGAGTT
Organism: Galeopterus variegatus; assembly: GCF_000696425.1. NCBI lineage: Eukaryota > Metazoa > Chordata > Mammalia > Dermoptera > Cynocephalidae > Galeopterus > Galeopterus variegatus. The sequence continues at coordinate 214,617 of NW_007726573.1, forward strand.
CATAAATGAACCAGAGCTGCATGTAGGTAGCAACATGAACAAATCTCAAACATATAGAGTTGTTTAAGAATCCTTATATAGCATAAACAATTTTTTTAATGTGCATGGGTAAAATACACATATTTTTTAACATAGTGGTTACTTCTGGGGGAATTTAAATAGCAGAAAAAAATCAAACTAATTTGGAAACACTTAGGAAGTGTTAAAAGCTTTGTGCTTATTAACCACAGAATCTGTTAGATAAGTTTACACACATTATCATCAGATCATCACAATATTCTCAAGAGCTAGGTAATAGTATACTCTCCATTTTATATGTGAAGAAACCGAGGCACAGAGAGATTAAAATAGGTTTCCAAGATCTCACCGCCGATGAGTTCCAACTCCAGAGACTATCATCTTAAAATCTACACTATGGGGCCTTCTTGTAAATGTTAGAAATACTAAATTGCCAGTGATATTATCATTACAAATAATGCAGCAGTTTACTTCTCCTGCTAGAAACTCCCTCAAAAGAGCAGGCAACTCCTCCAGTAGGATCAGATGTCCACTTGAACCTCAGATAGTACATTTGGCTTAGAGGACAGCTCAGCTCTTCCACAAAGCTCGGGGAGGAGGGGTAAATAGCAGCATTTAGCTTTTGCGACTGAACTGAGGGGGCCTTGGAACCCTTCCACCCACTTGAAAAACGGTCGCCCATCTGATGTTAATAGAAAAAGACCATTAAAAAGCTTTATGCTATTCTGTTCTCCTGGTTCTGGTCCCTGTTTGCCTTTGTTGCTGCTGGCATTTTATAAATTATGGATGCGCCTAGGTGCTGCCGCTCCCCCGTTTCCTCTGTAGTGCCGCGCGCTCCCCGCGCCTGCCTCGCATCCTTCCTCTGAGCAAAGGACCGCGCGGCCCAGACCCCACATCAGTGTAATTAGCGCGCCGCACACAGCTCGGGTGTCAGGACTGCTTCCACTCACTGCCAGCCTTCTGCCAGCCCCTGTCATTCACACGCAAGTCAGCCAGGCGGCGGCAAGGCCAGCGCGCCGGCCTCCGCGGCAGGGAGGGGACGCTCAAGGTAGAAACGCGGGGCCCCCTGCTGCCTGCTTGGGTGTGGGGACAGCTCTGGGGTTTGACAGCTGCCTCACACAATGTCTGATGACAAAGTCAGGCGGTGAGGAAAGGCGCGACATGAATATCTGCCCCCTGACTGACTACAGGGAAGGTGTAAGAGGGGGTTGGATGGAAGGTGGTTGGAAAATTTCTAATGTGCCTATATCAGGAATGATCTTGGGGGAACCACTAGACCGGTGTTTCCCGAAATGTGCCTCTGGTGAGATGTGTAATGTCGGTGGTAAGGGAGAGTATTTGGGACGTATGCCAAGGAGCAGTTTTGATTTTAATGGATTTGTATTTATTTTAAAGTTTATTTTATATATCTATATATCTGTATAATATATTATATATCGACAACCCCACAATTTCATGGATATTGTTGTTAAAGTAGATATGATCTTGCGTCCAATTTCATATTAAAGAAAAAATTAAAATTAAATTATGCACAGGTGATACATAGATATGGTAAAGATGATAAAAGGCACACAAATGACAGAGGTTTGGGAAGATCTGCAAGTGGGCCAGGAATTCTTAATTGTTTGCAGAGTCATGGATCCCTATAGAACCTAATGACAACAGAGGACTTTCCTCTTCAAAAAATATATACAAATTTGGGGTGCAAATGCAGGAGTTTCACCAATTCCTGGAAGGCCATACCTTGACCACTAAGGGTTACGTGGACCCCTGATTAAGATACTTAGAGCCGTACTGTGAGCTCTGAGAGTAGAAACTGGGCCTTACACATCACTGTATCCCAGGCACATAGGAGATCCTCAAGAAATCAATGAGCTGTAGTTCAATTACTCATTTTCTCTTTTCAAAAGATGAGTCTGGGGCCCAGAGAGATCAACGGATTTGTCCAAGATCACAAAGCTAAGGCAAAAGCCCATGTCTGCAAATTCACAGTTACTCCACTAAATGTTCCTGTCTCCCACCCACATCCATTCTCTGAAACCCTGAAACCACCCCACTACTTCTTGCCTCCCTCCCCTCCAGCGAATCCAATACTTTGGGATTGCAGGGATGGAAGAAAAAATAGGTAAGAAGGAAAGGCAGAAAAGGATCAAAGATGTCAGGTTTGCTCTAGGCCCTCCCTCCTGACACCCCATCCCACTCTCACCCCAGTGCCAGTAGAAGGGCCAGTCTGGTCAATAAAGGAGATACAGAAAGGGTGGTGACCCCAGGGCAGCCCACTGTGCCATTTGTCAGTGATGGCATGGAGGAAGGAGACGTGTATATAGATTTAGTCTCCTTGGAGTGTTCTACCTAAGCCCTTTTCCCGGATGGTTATGAGATGCACAAAGTTTACATAGGAGACCCGTTAATGCTCCATCTCTGGGGTTAATATTTAATTAGACAGTTTTAAAAATGCATACTATTGCTGGGGAGACTGCTTCAGTGCTTGCCTCTTCCCTCTGGGATGCAGTGTTCAGATACAGAATTCTAAACCCCTTGTGGTTCCCATGGAAACCCTTGCCACTGGTGACTCCAGGCCGAGCACAGGGGACAGTGAAGGCCCTGTGAAGACTTAAAGTGCTCTTGAATCTTCTCCAAGGGTTCAGCCAGAGGCCATTTGACTGGCTACAACCAGTGGCAGGGACCTCACTCTGCCAAAGGCAGCATATTTAATTTTTGGACCACTCTAATGGCAACAGAGGTCTTCTAGCTTCCATCACTAGCTTCTAGTGGTCTTAGTTCAACAATTTGTGGACACAGAGACCAAGTCAAATTCCTCTTTATGTAAGCTCCTAGTTATCATCATTATTTGAACACTTATATGTGCATAGGTACTGTACTAAGTAAGCAATTTATATATACTGTACATCTCATTTAATATGCACAACAATCATGTGACATAGGTATCATTAGGGTGTCATTTTACAGATCACCTGACCAAGGCTACACAGTCAGTAAACATCAGAATGGGATTCCAACAAACCCAGGTGTGATGGTTAATTCTAGATTTCAACTTGGTTAGATTAAGGGATACCTAGAAACCTGTTAAAGCAATCTTTTTTGGGTGTGTTGATGAGAGTGTTTCCAAAAGAGATTAGCATATGGATCTGCGTAGACTCAGTGGGAAACACCTGCCTGCAATATGGGTGGGAACTATCCAAACCTCTGGGGGCTCGGAGATAGCAACAACACAAAAAAAACAGAGGAAAGGGCAAATCTCTCTCTCTACCCCCTGGAGCTGGGATACACTCTTCTCTCCTGTTCATGGACATCAGAACTCAGGACTCTTTGGTTTCGGGGTTCCAGGACTTACACCATCAGCTTCCCTGGTTCTTAGGCCTTCACACTTGGACTGAGCCATGCTACTGTATATCGTGGGACTCTTCAGCCTTCACAATAATGGGAGCCAATTCCCCTAATAAATCCGTATTGGTCGTGTCCCTCTAGAGAACCCTGACAAATTTACCAGGTGTGTCTGACTCTACATCCCATGCTTTCTACCATAATGCCTCACAGCCTCTCACTGCTTCCCTTCAAGGGCCCTTGAGAAGCAAGGGCTCATGTCTCAACTCCTATCCTGCTTCCTGCTTCCCTGTTTGCTTTTCTAGGATACACATCCTCAATCTCTTCAGCCCAAAGTACATGGTTTCCTATCACTCATAGCCAACACTGGAGATTCTCCTGTACCCATGCTCCAGTTGGCCTGTGCCCGACTTCCAGGGTGGTGCCCACAACCCAGCCCAGCATTCCTGCCTGGCTAGTTCAGGATACCACAGACCTTTTATCCCCTCATTCAATGCAGAGGTTGCAGTGTGAGATGGAATAAAATTTCTGTTGGAAATGTATTTTATATCTAGGTTTAATTCAACCCATATGAATTTTGTTGCATGAAATTTTATTTTTTTAAGCCATGTTTTTCAACCCTTTGCCTTTGCAATTGTTTGAAACTGTGTATAAGTTTTTAATTTGCATTTCCCCCTATTTAAATTCCACCCTTAAATCTGATTCATCACTCCAACCTCTTGAGATCTTTCAGAACTTTGTACTCATTGAATTTGTTCTCACTCCCAATTCTGTGCTGTTCCCAAATGTGATAAACCTGCCTTCCAGGTTTCTGAGTTGTTGATAAACACTGAACAGAGAATTGAGAACAGAGTCCTTACGTTATGTTTGGATATTGCGGGGGCTTTGTGGGCCCTGCCCAAGCCTTCTGTCCACCTGATTTTAGTGCAGTCATGGATTGCTCTGTGCACAGGGCCAGCATCTCACTTTAAGAGCCCCCTCTGATGACTCTGTGTTGTTTTGCCTCCAGGCTTTTTCCAAGGCCAATGATGACCATTCAGCGCAGGCACAGTACAGCCTGGAAGTTGGGCAGAGTGAAAGCTCCCAAGAGTAATCCTCAATCCATAGGACACAGGAGGCAGTGGATAAATGCCCAGTTTCCCATCTTGAAGATGGACAGTTCAATAGAGGCACAGTTTCTATGGTTCCTCATAGGGTCCCTACAGAAGCTGAGCACTAGCTGTGCCAGTGGTAACCAGCTCAAGGATGCAACCTGTATTAATTAGGTTTTTTCATTGTTTCTCACTTTCCTCATTTTTTCCATCAGTCTTCCTAGGATTACCTCCCAAAGAAAATACCTGCCCCTGAGTTTGTGTCTCAATCTTTGCTTTCAGGAAACCTAAACTGGGGCAGCTATGAAGCTGGAGGTAGCAAAGAGACAGACGTGGATAATTTCTGATTTAATTTCAGGACATCTTTTTAAAATGGGTATTCTTTTTAAAACATATTTTGTTTAAATTCTTCATGAAGAATATAACAAACAAAAAATAGAGAAAATCTGGAAAATAGAGAACTGAAAGGGGAAATATAGCCATAATCCTACCACCTTAAAAAAATTACTGGCTGGCATTTTTATATACTGTATTTCTTTTCAGTCTTTTTCTAGGCATATTTTACTTTTTTTCTTTGCTTTTTTTTTTTGTGTGTGTCTGGGCATATTTTAATACAAAGAGAATTACAACCTATGTACCACTTTTTAATCCTACATTTTTACCTCAATGTCTCATTATTCTTTCAATGTTATGAAATAGTCCTAAAACCATTACTTTCAGTAGCATTTTTGATAATTATCTCTTTCTTTGTCAGTGTCCCCAGAGGTCCCTGTCCTCTAGACGGCTAGATCTATGTCTTATCTTTTTCTTGAGAGCATTAGCTCAGTGCCCAGCACACAGTGAGTGCTCATTATGGCTCATTAAATCAATAGCAAACACACCATCATTTACTTTGGCATTTTTGTATGTTTACATGTGAGTTGTTTCCAAATTGTCAAGATTGACATTCACACTGTGGTGAATCTTTGCCATGCAGAACATCATGGATTTCCCATCACCCCTTCCCCTCCTGCATCTATGCTGGCCTTATTCATGTACCGAATCAGGCAATTCAGTTCATGTGAAAAGTGAGGGAGCAAGTGACTCAGAACATGTCACCTACTCCATTGGCTCTGCAGCTTGCAATCAGAGCAGTTCCACGTGGATATAGAAACCAGGTAAGTAACCCTAAACTTGCCATCCTTATTGGAAATTTCCTTTAAGGTTATTCCATGCTGAGTAGTACTCCAGATGTTCCTGGAAGGGACACATTTTAATTCCTTCCACTGATCACAGACCTGAGAATATCCATTTTATTTACCTGCTGCCATCACCTAGTTTTCAAATGGCTTCTAAACACTGTGTCAATGAATAAATTATAATTCAATAATAGATCAAGTTTATTTTTTTATTTCTAATGTGTCAAATACTTTACATATAATTTTCACAGTACAACTTTTTGAGGTAGCTCTATTATTTTTCCTACTAAATAAAGAAATGGGAACTAAGAAAAGTTAAATAATTTGCCCAAGATTACACAAAAGAATAGAGAATAAAATATAATTTCATTTTATAGAATGAAA
>NW_007726573.1:221793-230503 GCF_000696425.1 Galeopterus variegatus
AATTCCTCTCTCAAGAATCTTAGGCTCCATTCCTAGTATAGGGTTCCAAGACCTGGACTGGATATCGGGTGGTAGCAGTACTGGCCACAGATGAAAATAGCATCAAGCCAAGCAATTCATATGAGAATGTCTATTATGATCCTGAGTAAAAACACAACTCCCAAGCTCAATATGTAAATAGAAAACATCCAACAACAACAAAATGGGGGTGGGAAGAAGTTGAAGATAAATTTTCTTTATGTGTTTGCCTTAGACTAACCTGTTTTGTTAAAGCGTTATCTTGGAGTTTTCAGTACTTTTTTCTATCTTCTACCTAGTTATTTATAGTTTCTTTGCTGAATTCCTCTCTCAAGAATCTTAGGCTCCATTCCTAGTATAGGGTTCCAAGACCTGGACTGGGTATCGGGTGGTAGCAGTACTGGCCACAGATGAAAATAGCATCAAGCCAAGCAATTCAATCTACTCAGGGGCCACTATGAAAGGGGCAAGGAGAGAATCAGAAATTTGGCCTGAAGCAACAGGATGGGAACTGTAGAGTCCAGGATAGAGAAAGGGGGTTTTGAATGGAGGAGAGGAGGTATGGCTTGGGAAGTTTCCCAAAGGCACTGGCACATGGTCAAGGAGGGCTTTTATAGGCACCTGTGGCATGACCTCAAGCAGGAAGGGAGCTGTTGAGGCCATGGAGGATGGAGCCAGATAGAAAATTCTCCCACCCTAGCAGGAAAGTCATCCTGGCAGGTGAAGAAAGAATGGTTTGGGCAGTTTTAGAAGACGAAGCATAGAATCACACTGCAGTAGTAGTGATAGAAATAATTAATATATTGATTGCCCATTTTTGTTAGGTAGTGTTCAAAGTATTTTATAATTTTACTTAATCTCCACAATAAATCTGGGATGGATATGGTCAGTTGATACTCAGCATCAATTTCCACCTTCTTTGAGGTACCTTTCTAATTTCCAGAGGCTAGAAAGTTCATTGCCAGACTCCCTTGCAGCTCGGGTTTTTGTGTGAAATAGATTCCATGAAGTAAAAGCACCCAGGCAAGATATAGAAGGCAGAAATGAGGGAAAGGGCAATTTCCTGCTATGTTTCTTGTTTTCACTTGGCAAGAAAAAATATGGATATACTAATCTCCCATCTCTAGCTTCCAGAGACAGTTGTGGTGGTAATGGCAGCTGGTTTTAGTGGTCCAGACAATTGCAGTAATAGCAGTGGCAAAGGAAGCTTTCTGATGTCTGAATAGTAGCCAAGATGGCATGTTCTGGACCTCAGTTGCTCCAGTGGCAAGCTGTTGATTCCTCATTATCCCAGTTGGGACAAAGGAAGTAGCTCCCATGGTGTTCTGCAATGTTTTGGGAGTCATTCCCATTTGCCCAACCTACAGCCCATGCCTTCAGCCCTTCCAATAATTCTATAAGTACTTAATTCCCAGTATTAAATCCCTTTGTGTTTCAACATTCCTAGGGTGATTTCTGTTTCCTGCATTGAACCTTTTTTTTTTTTTTAATTTTCTGACAGCTGGTCAGTAAGGGGATCTGAACCCATGACCTTGAAGTTATAAGGCTGTGCTGTAACCAACTGAACTAACCTGCCAGCCCTTGATCCTTTTTTTAAGAGATGAGAAAATGGAGTCTTATAGAGTATAAATAAAGTTTGCATAGTAAGAGGTAGACCCAGAATTCTATGCCTCATTAAACAAAAAGTGCTCCAGAATTTAGAAGAACTAGAGCAAAGAATTCATAGGCTATATTTCTAATAGATTTGACAAAGCAAAGTACTACAAAGCCAAGTTCACATACACTCTCTTCCCACTTTTAAACCTATGAGTTGCACTTGTGATTGCGGTAAGTGCTTAACTTAATTGGTTTGCATCTATGCAGGGACCTCTGGGATGCCACTTACATAACTCATCCACAGGAGTCTATCTTGCCAATAAGCACTTGCAGAAGTCTCTCACTCAATAGCCACATTAAACACAAGCTCTGTTTTCTGTTACTAGTCACTTACCTACCTAATTCTTAGGGTCAGAGGAGCTAAGGGCAAAGGAATAATAGCAGCTGACATGTATTGTCCACGTACCATGTGCCAGACATTTTTTTGTTATTTCTGGTGTAATACAACAACCCTGGGAAGTAAGCACAATTGTTATCCACATCTTAAAGATCAGGAAACCGAAGCATACAGATTAAGTCACCTGCCCAAGTTCATGCAATGCAGCCAGGGAGTGATAGAGCCTACATATGAACCCTGGTGATCTCTCTCTCTCTCTCTCTCTCTCTCTCTCTCTCTCTCTCTCTCTCTCTCTCGGTGGTTGGCCCATATGGGAATCCAAGCCCTTGACCTTGGTGCTCTAACCAACTGAGCTAACCTACTAACCCTCCAGGTGCCTTCTTATTTATAATGTTATGCTGTATTCCAGTCATACTCAGACTATTTTGCTTTATTTTTATGTATCATAGCAAACTGCATGAAATCCTCTCTGTAGTAATGTCAGATATAAATAAACAAACAAAAAAATGATGAATGATGGCTTCTTTAGGATCAGTCCTTCTCTGCTGTGCCTCACCCCATCCTAGCTCCATCAGGCGTTATAGAGCTGGTGTTTCTGACTGCACTGAATAAGCCAGAATACAGCATGATCATCCTCAGTACAAAAGTTTGTTGCGACTACCTGTGTTTGCTCCATTCGTCTTTCTGTCAGTATGTGACAATCACCTAATACACAACAATTCCCCTTTCCATGGACATACAGGACACAAGAGGCACAATCAGAACACAAATGTGTGGGCACAGAGAAAGAAATAAAAGATATTACTGAAAATGGTTAGACCTCAGCCGTTTCATGAAAATTTAAAATCAGAGTAAACACAAGACCGTTTCATTAAACAGCCCTCTTTCTCCTGACCAGTTTTCTCCCTACTCCCGTTTCCACTAGAAATAGATCTTCACGAAGGAGAGCATCTTTTTAAAATTCTGCACTACAGAGAGCCAGACTAAGATGGTTCTGTCGAAATTACAAAACACTATACTTTCAAATAGCTGCTGAATTATTTAGTGACTTTACACTGTCCAAATGCTGCGCTCTTTGGGTAGACAATGTCTTGGTTTCCCTCCTATCTCTTTTGTTATGACATTCAGTAAATGGAGAGATATTGCTCTTCTTAATAATTTATAAAATAATAATCCACATTAAGGATCAAGTTCCTTTGATAGGTTTGGGGTTTCAAATCGGGTAGTCAAGAGAATGAGAAGCTCAAAACCATCTTCTAGTTCAGTTGGGTGATTGGTCCTGCCATGCTCAAGTGTAACTTTTCAGTATTTGCTTCTTTTTCATCTCTTCTTTTTCTCCTTCCTGTAATTTTTCCTTTACCTTGTGTGGTTTCTTGAACTGTAAACTGAGTTTGCTATCACTTCTCAACATCTGACGATCTGACTCAGCCTTATGGTAAAATACGTGCTGAGAGAAGCAGAGAGCTGGACGATGTGGGTTTTGTTACACATTTGACGTTTCAAAGTTTCCTATTTACTTTGGCAAAGTCATTTTTCCCTCACCTCCTCCTCCAAAAAAAGAAAGAAAGAAAAGAAAATGTATTTAAGATGAGGAAGGGCTTGGGTGTGTATTCTCCTCTCTCTAGGGTGCCCATGCATTCCCTCACCTCTGTGTATGATTTATGGTGAAGTACATGTGAATTCTGTGACTGCTACAGAAATTACTAAAATAAACAGGTGTCCACTTATTCAGAGCCAGAGAGTTCTAAAAAACTCAGCAAGCTCCTCAAGATCAGAGATCCTGCCTTTTTCATCACTGTTCCCCCAAAACAGTTTAGTACATGACCTTGCATGTCCATCTGGGATGTATTAATTCAGCACATTGATTCAGTGCTTACAATTCTCACTGAGGATACAGATAGGCATAAGACATGGAATGTAAGCATGCAAACAAATACAATTGGGATAAGTGCTATAAAAATGGCATGTACACAGTGCTGTTGGGTGGGAGAACAGAGGAAGGAGCTGCTGACTCAGCCTAGGGGAGACACGGAAGTGTCACCAAGGAGGTGGCATTTGAGAAAGGACTTGAAGGATGAATGGGATTTTGCCAGGCAGAGGGAATAGCATGTGAGTGGCGGCAGCAGGAAAGAGAAAGACACAATGGGGAAACAGTGATACTTCTGAATACTTGGAACAGAGAGTTCCTGCTCAGTGTAAGTGGAGTGGAGGCTGAAAAGAGGTAAAGAAACGTGTGTGGCATGCTGAGGATTTCCTAGAAGTGTTGGTAAGAGTGGGGAGAAATAGGCATTTTCCCACATGACCAGTGGGTGTATTCAAGGCACAAATTGAAGCACAAATTGGAAATATCTACCACAAGTGAAAATGCACATCCTCTTTGACTTGGCAGTTACACATCTAGAAATTTATCCTACAATGTATTGTAAAGTCACCTATGTACAAAGTCACTTATTACATCATAGCTTGCAAAAGCAAAGACTGGAAAAAATAAAATCCAATTCTATCAATGGGAATTCATTAAATAAATTATGGTACATGTGTAGGATGGAATACAGTTGGCAGTTGTAAAAAAAAAGAAAGCAAGCAAGAAAGGAAAAGGAAAGAGAAATGAGGGGCTTTCCAGTTAGCTCACTTGGTAGAGTGTGGTGCTGATAACACCAAGGCCAAGGGTTCAGATCCCCTTACCCACCAGCCACCAAAAACAAAACAAAACAAAACAAAATTCCTTACATACTAACAGGAATAAACTCCAAGATATATTAAATGTAATAAGAAAACTGTAGAACAGTACACTGCATAGTTTGCTACCATCTGAAGGAAAAAAAGAACACACAAAAACACATAGACATAAATATATATTTTTACACACATACATTCACATGTATACAAGCAAATATATATGCTTATAATTAATAAAACTTCTCTGGACAGATACGCAGGAAATTTATAACTCTAGGTGACAGGAAGAGTAGAAAGAGAAATTTTTACTGTATAATCTTTGTGCACCTCTTAATTTTGAACCATGTGAATATAACATCTGGTCAAAACAACTGAATACAATTAAAACTTTTTTAAAAAGAGGGATGACATAATCAGATCTGTTTTTCAGGAAGGTGAAGACTGTGAGAGTCAAGAACCCAGGAGGAAAGAGACCAGAGGCAGGGAAACTAATTAGGAGGCACAGTCATGTCATGAGGCAGTGGTACCCTGAACTCAGTGGAAGTGACAATGGAGGAAGGGCACAGGTTCCAGGTGTCATTTGGGAGTAATTTTATCTACCTTATTTTGAGCATTTACTATATGCCAGGCACTTTATATACATTGAGCCGTTTAATCCCTCCTACCAACATAAGAGATTTCATTTGTCCCATTTTACAGATGAGGAAACTACAGCTCAGAAAAGTTGTGATTTACCAAAAGTCACACAGGGAGAGTAAGTGGTAGAACCAGGATTCAAACCCCTACTCCCATGCCACGCTGGGGGCTCTTGTAGCACAGAGTGAGTAACCAGATCTGGGGACAATATGCCGTGATTAGGCAGAAGGAGGAACCTCAGAGAGAGCATGGAAGTCTTTTGGCTGCTCTGAAAGACCTCTAGAGTTCCTGAAGTTTTAGGAACAGAGATAGATAGAATAAGGGTATGTACCCTGGTCTGCGGGCTGGAAATCAGAGCAGTGCTTAAGGGCAGATGGTTCCAATGTCCTGAGACTGACTCAAGCATTGGGGAAAGCCCAGAGCTCCCTAAGATCCACTGAAGCCAGAGGCTCTGTAAGACTCAGCTCTCCCAGTCTCCCCCCAGGGATTTGGCCCACTGGCCCCTGGGGTCTGCCAGGGCAAGATGTGCCTCTCCCTCCTCAGCAGGAGTGCTAGAAAGGGGTTCCCTGGGGTGCCGTTTAGCTGGAACGGGCTCCATATTTTCCTCTCCCATCTCCCTGCAGTATCAAGTGTGTGACTATTGATTTCCTCCCTGCATTTGTTTTTGTTATCCATTATTTATGGGATCATTTTTCCATCCTTCGTGCATGAAGGCAAATTTTGTGTAAAAATCAATTGAGTGAGCGCCGCCGATGGCTTGTTGCATTTTCTTGGCTTTCATCTCCAAGGCACCAGTTCTCGGGAGATGCAGAGCACAATCCTGTGTGAGCGGGGAGCATGCCAGAGTGGGAAGGGGAGGTGAGATGGTGCAGGGTTCAGGAACCTGCCTCAAGAGACTTATCCTGTCGGATCAGTCGCTTTTGGCCCATACAACGTTCACATTCTGTTGAGCTTCTCTGGAAGTCTAGATAGGGAGTGATGTCTTCCTACCCTGATCCGACCCCTGCTTCCCTTGCCCACGTGCTGGGCTGCAGTCAAGGAAGGGGTCGGGTCCCAGCTGCAGAACCTCTTTCATTTCATATAGGTTTATTCCAACATAGAAACCCACAGAACTCTCCAGGATCAAGACTTGGGGACCTCCTTTCTAGTGGCTTACCCTGAAGACTCCAGTGGCTCACCCTGAAGAACCAGACAAAGGGAGTGGGATTAATGGCAAGGCTGACATTTAATAAGCGCCTGCTGTATGTCAGGCTGAGCACTCTGCATAAATTCTTTTTTGAGTTTCAGCACACCTTGCAAGGTAAGTTGGGTATAAAGAAAGGAGCAGGGGTTTGGTGTCAGAAAGTCCTGGTGAAAGTCCCTACTTGGCCCCTTCCTGGCTGTGTGGCTTTGGGTATGATATTTAACCTCTCTGTGCCACAGTTTTCTCACTTGTAAAATAGGCATAACATTCGTGCTTACCTCAAATGACGTCCTGCATTTAAGGGTAGGTGACTGGCTCATGGTAAAGGCTTGTTCAATAAAAGCTGGTTCCTTTATTCCTTCATGCCCCAGCTTAAATGTCACTTCCACAGAGAGCCCATCCCTTTTTACCTTAAGTCAAGTGGGTACTTGCAACCCTAGCAGTTGCTTTCTATCATACTGCCCTCTATTTCCTTCATGTGTGTATAACGACTTAAACCTCTCTTGATTTTGTGCCTTGTCTCTTCCCATGTCCCAGTCAAAATGTAAGCTCCAGAAGGGCAGGAACCTTGAGTGTCTGCCATCAGATCCTAGTACAGTGCATGTGACAGGCAGTGGCTTCTCAGTAAATGTGAGTTACTCTTCCCGTCATTCCCATTTTCCAGATAGGGGCAGAGAGCCTAGGCTGTGTGACCTACACCAGTAATTAGCACAGCCTGTGCTAATACCCAAGTGTGTCTGACACCAAAACCATGCTCTTTCCACTTTCCCTACTTTCAAGTTGCCATGAGATCAAATTCACATAAATGGTTGGCAAAACTAGAAACTGGCAAAATGTTCGTTACAGTGCCGTTCCCTCTACTGCATCCTCTTCCCTATTCTATCTACTTTTATAGTTTGTCAGTGGCCAAGATTTGGGGATTCCTTTCTCAGCAGGTGCTTCTGTCTGATAAATCAATCCTCAAAAGAATGTCCTCCTCCACTTTCCAGGGCCCTGGTAATGCTCAGATCCTCCCCACCCACTCTCCCCATTGGGGTTGGGACAGATTTCCATAGGGTGCAGCATTGTCAAAGGACAATTCTGCACAGGCCATGAGTCACAGGGAAGTATCAACAACTCTTCTCCAGGTGTCTGTCAGGGGTTAGGATGGGTTTTTGTAAAATTTGGCATGGTTCTTCATTTGCTAAATGACAGGTTGCCTGGCCTACACAGGAACTTTCTCCTCCGCCCATAGTTTTGTCCAAGATTCTGTCCCACTTCTGTCCCATGTGCTGTTCTCGATTCGAAGAAGATTTTTAAAATCACAAGGCTCATGGCTTGCTGGCGGGAGATTCTTGTGGGCCACAGAGTTTTTATTTAAAGTGAAAATACAGAAAGGCAAGGAAATCAAGATTCTACCTCAGCATTGTCCAAGACCAAGGTCTCTCCCAAAGATCACCCAAGTGAGCATATATGACTCAGAGCAACAGGCAAAGCATTCAGGAGGCCTTTAGAAGCCTCGGAAGACCTAAGAACCACTGAAGACTGGGAAAGACCTAGGATAGAAAAGACTCAGAAAAGATCTAGAAAACTCCTGGAATACATCTGGACCAAGGATTGGCAAACTACAGCCCGTGGGCCAAAGCCAGCCTGCTACCTGTTTTTACAGAAAAACTGTTACAGGAACACAGCCATGCTCATGTGTTGACCTATTGTCTGTGGCTACTTCTGCACTACGATGATAGAGCTAAGTAGTTGCGACAAAGACGTATGGCCACAAAGCCTAAAATATTTTTACCTGGCCTGTTAGAGAAAAAGTTTGCTGCATTGTTTCCCAAACTTGGATCTGAGAAACAGAAGCGTTTCTTAAAACAATGATGGCCATTAAGAAAAAAGGGGGAAAGTGTAGTTCTTTGGTCAAATATGTTAGAGAAATGCTCACTTTCTATTCCTCTCCTGAAGGTTCTCATTCATTCTAACTTATAAAAGACTCTGGGGGCTAAATGCTCACTTTCTATTCCTCTCCTGAAGGTTCTCATTCATTCTAACTTATAAAAGACTCTCGGGGCTGGCCCGGTGGCGCACTGGATAAGTGCGCTGCTTGGGAAGTGCGGTGGCGCTCCCGCCCGAGGGTTCGGATCCCACATACAGACCGGTTCCCGCTCACTGGCTGAGCGAGGCGCGGGGGCAACGCCGAGGGTTGCAATCCCGTTGCCGGTCCC
>NW_007726573.1:231503-256844 GCF_000696425.1 Galeopterus variegatus
TCTCTCTCTCTCTCTCTCTCTCTCTCTCTCTCTCTCTCTCTCTCTCTCTCGCTCGCTCGCTCACACATACTCACACACACACACAGTCCAATACCACCAATTTCCACCCTTTTGTCTATACAAGAAGGAATCAGAGTTGCCCTCAGGGACTCAAGAACCAGTCTAGAACCTTCTAGACTGGGCAAGATTGGCACGGGAGCTTCCTCATTTTGGACTGCAGGCTCCCAACATGCAAAAGAAGAAGATGGGATTAGAGTAAATATCACATACTGATCATGGTAAGCTAAATTTGGCCTACAAATGTGTTTAGTTTGACCCACATGATTGTTTTAAATTTTTATTTTATGGCAAAAGAGATAAAGAGATACCACATTTTAGAAATCTAGAGTGGTAGCTTCTCTCGAAAACTCAGGAGATTTGCTCACATTGTTTTGTATCCCCACATGGCAAACACTGGCCGATGCCAAATAACTGCTGCCCCCTGTCACTGAGGCACGAGCTCTCTGGTTTACCTAGATCTGCCCCACTCTCTGCTGCCCTGTTGGTGGCTCATTTTTTTCACTTACATGGCCTCTGACATTCAAGTTTGTTACTCTGAATTGGGTGATCTTAAAAGTTTCATCTGTTAATTTCAACCTGTGATTTCAAACATGGAGTGCTCTCTCCTCTAGGATGTGTCTTTGGACCTAGGTGAGAACTATGTACTTATGTGGCACAGTAAATAGGAGCGTACTGGTTTTTAAGGACTGTTTGGTCGTTGTGATCGGATCCTTCATCTATTAGCAGGTTTGAAGGGTTTGGGGTTGGCCCCTTATTTTCCTAAATTTGAGTATCTTCAAGCCTATGGCATCTTCTTTCCAATGTAACGTATACCTGGCATCTAGAGAAATGGCACTAAGTTTTAGAAGAGGTCACAGATGCCTCTGAGAATTAAGCAAGGGTGGGAATACACATATAAAGACACATAATTTTGCATACAGTTTAGAGGGTGCCAAGACTATCCCCCACCCCTAAAGCACATCCTTGGCTCTTTCAGGAGACCTCAGACCTTTGTTGAGAAAGCCTGCTCTGGTGACTTCCAGTTAAAATAAGAGATTGAATGTGTGCATTAGCACCAGTCTCTCCCAAAACCTAACCTTAAAATAATGATTAAAGGTTATTTAAAGCATAAGCCTACAGGAAAAAAGAGAATGAGAAAGGAGACAATTGCAAAAAGAAAAATCTGAACACTCGAAAACAAATAAATAAGAGATGATTAGTATAATAGATTCAAGAAATCTGAATCCTCAATCAGCAGTGGGAAAATCTGAGAAGCAACCTGAAATGCACAGCAGATTCCCTAAAAGACTTGTGAAGTGATAGGACCACATATCTCTGGAAGTTAAGATGAGGCTGCAGATGGGTGGATTGGTTGAGAGTCTGCAAAGAAGCAGTTAGATCCCCAGGTTATCTCACCTATTAGGCACAGCAGGCAACTGCATTTCCCCAAACCTAGCAGAACACTATAATTTATTTGCTGGAAAATGTTTTTTAAAAAGTTATTGTAAGGTTAGGACAACATTCATAGTGAAGGATGGTAAACCACACTGAAAACAGAGAGGTTAAATAAAATTGTTTGTTCTGAGTGTTGAAAACCCCATTCCTTTTCCCTCACTCAGCACCTTGAACATGAGTAGCCAGACTTATATCCTTCAAGCAGGAAATTGAAAGAGTCTTCTCTGGGAATCTAACCAGTCCAAAAAAAAAAAATACTGCCTTTAGGGAATCCCCAAGGAAACAGCCCAGCCAGATAGCCCTAAAAAGAAAACGCAACTAAACAAACTGAACTCATATGCATGGAGCTTCCAATAAACTTTTTTACCCAATTAAATAAACAGTATCTAATACAAGGACAGAGACCAAAACAGACATATTGAAAATAAAAGCACCTTGGAGGAAACAGACTCTGAGGGAAGAAGAAATTAAAAAGAAACTATTAGTAATATTCTCAAAAATATAACTGAAGAGATAGCATCCATGAGCAGATAAAACTATTTTTTTTTCTTTAATTTAAAGAGCAAAAAGATCTGTTAGAATGTTTTTAAATGACAGGAGAATGAAAATCTCAATAGAAGGGCAAGAAGATAAAATTAAGGAAAACATTACAAAAGAACAAAAAGACAAGGAGAAAAAATAGAGAAATGATAGGTAAAACAAAGAATCAATCTAGTCCAGTTAGCCTAATATCAAAATAATAGGAATTTCAAAAACATTTCAAAGAAATCATGCAAGAAAATTTTCCAGAATAAAATATGAGTTTCAATATTAAAAATTGCTCAGCAGAATAAACAAAAAGAGTATACCCTATAAGCTTCTAGAGAGAGAAAACAGATTTCCTACAAAAATCGAGAATGACAATGGCTGTCAGCAGGTTAACCTAGAAAGCAACTATTTTAGCCTGAGGCAGGTCAGAAGGCTCCAATGGAGGTTTCTTCAAGAAGATTAAACTGATAGAACACTTTGTGTGTTTGAAAGTATTAAGAGGAGATTTACATAAATGGGGAGGATTCAAGGCTAATTAATACTAAACATATAGAAAACAAAGCAAAGAAAAAAGCAATAACTATTAATGCCCAGAAAAATAAAATATCATGTGAAGAAGGAAAAGTAACTACAGTACCTTACATGGCTCAGCAGTAAATGCTGTTTGCATATCAGACATGAACACTGAATGGTGATCTAACCAAAATAGAGGTCTGACTCTATGAGGATGGTGAGGGGCTGGGAACTGGTGTAGGGAATGAGAGAGAGCGCTATTGTTATGCTCATTACAAGGAAGTGAATAGAATGCCTGCCTGCAACTGAATGATCAAGAGGTAGCAATAGAAACACATATTTAGAGATAGTGATGTATAAATATCAAAAGAACCGACCAAAAGCGTTGAAATTGATTGTCTTGGGGAATCAGGGTATGAGAGGAGGAGGACTGAAGGATAGTTTTTTTTTTTTTTTTTTTTTTCACACCAAGCCTTGCTAAACTATTTGAATCTTTAAGCCACAGACACATACAACTTGGATTTTAAAAATAAATTTTAAAGGAAGAATATCCTGGGGCCAGCCCAGTGGCGCACTGCTACAGTGCGCTGCTTGGAGCCCGGCCCCGCTGCGGAGGGTTGGGATCCCACATACAGACCGGCCACTCACTGGCTGAGCGAGGTGCGGACGCAACACCGAGGGTTGCGATCCCGTTGCCGGTCCCAGTCCGGTACGGACGCGACACTGAGGGTTGCGATCCGTTGCCGGTCACGAAAAAAGACAGAAAGGAAAAAAATAATAATAATAAGGAAGGATATCCTGCTCTGACTCTTGGGAACAACATAAGCTTCACCTCATTCCTAACTCTAACCTTCTCAGTCCTAGAACACAACCTGTGACAACCCCTTTGTTGGCATCGAACTTTCATCCTTCAGAAAAGAGGCAACTCTCCTTACTACTCCTCCCCCCATCCTATGAAACCACAGGAGACTGGGTCTAAACTCTGAAGAGTCCAGCTACATACAGGTCAGCAGTTGGTTTGTTCTTGAGAAGTTGTGTCCATCTCAAGACTCCATGTACAAAGAGGGAAGCCATGTGAAAGCTTCATCTGTGCAGTTGGTGACTACCAGGGAGTTAGAGGGGGCAGCTCCATCAGTCAGTGGTCTAGTTTGCTTGCCAGGAACACACACCTTCCTCTCCAGTTGATCGTTAACTTCCTCCTGTCATTTTTTGAAAATCATAGTCAGTTCCACAACTTGGTGCCACCCAATGTAAAGCTAAATCACAGGGTTTTGGAAGCTATTTTCTGTCTCTTTATCACCACGTCTTTTCTCTCTAAAGAGGAAAGCAGATGGGGAGCAGGATAGCATTTCTAGGTTATATAGTATGTTAACAGGGATATTCAGAAAGATTGGGACTGGTCCCCAAACATTACAGCCAGCTAAAAATCAGGTTGACTTGGTCAGCACATGAATTGGTCCCAACCACTAATCCCCAATTTGAGTGTAAGCTCCATGGGAACAAGGGCTGGATCCTGAGTTTCAGCAGGGCCTATCACAGAGTAATCATATAGCAAATACCTGTCAAATTAACTCATTATATTTACAGACCATAGGTATTTCTGATAAAGCTAGGCATCTACACAGAAATCAGAAGAGACCCCAATTTTTCTTCAGTTCTTTGGTCAACTTGTGCTACAGAACTTAAAAATTCCTCGAAAAATTAAAAATAGAACTACCATATGATCCAGCAATCCCACTACTGGATATATATATCCAAAGGAAATGAAGTCAGTTATCTCAAAGACATATCTGCATTCCCATGTTTATTGTAGCATTATTCATAACAGCCAAGACATGGAGTCAAACTAAATGTCCATCAACAAATGAATAGATAAAGAAAATATGATGTTATACACAATGAAATATTCAGCCTTAAGAAAGAAGAATATTCTGTCATTTGTGACAACACAGGTGAACCTGAAGGACATTATGTTAAGTGAAATATGCCAGGCACAGAAAGACAAACACAAGGGTAATTCAAAAAGTTCATGGAAAGTAAAATGAAAAGATAATTCAAATCTTTCCATGAACTTTTTGAAGCTCCCTCACGCCACATGATCTCACTTACATGTGGAATCTAAAAAGCCGAACTCATAGAAACAGAGTAAAATAGTGGTTACCAGCAACAGGGGTAGGGATAGGGCCAGGGACAGAGGAGAGTAGATGTTGGTCAAAGGATACAAAATTTCAGTTGGAAGAAATGATTTCAAGCCATCTGCTGTGCCACATGGTGGCTATAGTTAATAATAATGCATTGTTATCTTGAAAATCACCTAGAGAGTAGATTTTAAGTGTTCTCATCACAAAAAAACAAATAAATATGTGAAGCTATGCATGTTATTTAGCCCAATTTAGCCATTCCACAATGTATACATATTTCAAAACATCATGGTGTACATGATAAATATATGCATTTTTTTGTCAATTAAAATAAACAAATGCACAGTTTAGGGTATTTATAATCATTTTAATCATTTTATTTATTTTATGTTGGGTCAGGTGAAGAGCTTTGAAAGCCTTAAGCATTAAATTGTTACCCTTTCTCCTGTATGTAATTAAACACAAAAACAAAAACACTACCCCATAAAAATACATGACAGAAAATCCAGCATAATTATGATTTTGATTAATAAGATGATTTTTTGCTTAAATGCCAAATAGTGAAGTCTTCCAAAATACCTTTTCTCAGGGCTGGCCAGTTACCTTAAGTGGTTAGAGCGTGGTGGTGATAACACTAAGGCCCAGGGTTCGATCCCTGTACCGGCCAGCTGCCTTGCAAGTACCCTAAGTACATGTTTAGTCTGCCTTTAGGTAGTTGAGCTCTGGCTTAGAGCTTTCTATATAGCCTGTTGCCTCTGGAACATTCAAAGGCCCAAATGACACACTTAAAAACAGTCACCAATCTTTCAAGCACTTTGGCACTATGCGGTCGGGAAAAAAGGAGATAGGAAGGGAAAGAACTGAGGGGTATAAAGAAGAGAGGCCTTTTTATTTTTTAAAAGAAAGAAAAGATGGGAGGGAAGATAAAGCCGTTCCAGCAGGCAAAAGGCAATCAAGGCCCTCAATCTAGGCCTGACTCTACAAAACCATTTTTAAATGACAGCTCCCAAATGATGATCAAAATTTCGCCTGAAGTCTCTAGAGAATCCCAGTGCTAACACTATAGACAGTAAAGTGTTTAGCTTTTCTAATGTAGTAAGTTCATAAAGGAACAGAGCCTAATATCTTTATTATTATTAGTCTTGAGTGTATATCTTGATGTTCCAAGGGCAACTGCAAAGAATAAAAATATTAAAATAATATTTATATTCATACTACTTTAAGGAAGTTGTAAGTTTTTTTGATGAGCTAGTACCTTTATATTTTTCACTGGAGGGATCTAGGAATGAGCAATCATCTACAGCAGCATCAGCTCTCGTGTTAGAATGACACGTCATCTTATCCAACCATACATCCGATGCTGAAATCCACCCCTGCCCAGCATGTCTCACCAGAATCTCTGCTTGAATCCTCACACAGGAACTCACAGCACTGCTTACTTCTGAGCCGTATTGACTTGCAGAGCTGCCTTCTTATATGGAGCTGAAATCTTTTCTCTCTATAACTTGTATTTCCTATCTAGTTATACCCTCGGGGCCCCATAAAACAAGAGTGCTATGGGTTAAATGTGTCCCCCAAAAGTTCATGTATTGAAAAGTTGGCCCCATTGTAACAGTGTTAAGAGGGTGAGAAATCCAGTTATGGCAATGAAAAAGTGGGGCCTTTAAGAGGTGATAAAATTGTAAAGACTGTGGAGTAACGGGCATGGTTCTGATGACTTTATAAAGAGGCAAGTGAGACTCTTGCTCGGGTCATTCTCACCATGTGACACCCTGGTCACCACAGAACCCTGTAGAGAGTTCCCAAGCAAAAGACCTTCACCAGATGTGCACCCTGGACTGTGGACTTCCTAGCCTCCAAAACTGTAAGTAATAAATTTTTCATTTCTTTATAAATTACCCAGTTTCAGGTATCTGTTATAAGCAACAGAAATGACTAATGCAAAGAGTAAGCTTCTTTCACATAAAATCCCTTCAGGTTTCTCCCCTAAAGAAAGACATAGTCTATTTTCTTCTACCAGAGCTGGCATGACGTAGTGGAAAGAACACAGCTCTCAGGGCAGACAGTCCTGGGTTGAACTCCTGGGTTCTGTCACTTATTAATTATTTGGCAGCGGACTAGTTGTTTAACCTTCCTGGTACGTCATTTATAAAATATGGGCTATAATATATATACCTCACCCAGGTATATAAAACATCTTAGAAGGGGCAGCACTTTGAATACAGGAACACTCCATACCTTTTAAAATTTCTTTCTTGCCTTCACCTTGGGGCAATGGGGTGGGGAGGGTAATAAATAAGAACTGCTCATTCACTGACTCAGTTTCAAATATTTGTTAGGTATCTATTCTTCTAAGTGATTGGTAGAGCTCTTGTTTGTTTTACTGTTATTTACCATACATTTACTAAATTGCTTTTAGATCTCATTTTTGCCCTACAATAAAGAGGTTGCACTAGTATTTACTTTCAAACTAGGCTACTTGTTCTCAGGGGCCACAGGTCAGTGTGCAGGGTTTTAGTTGGATTTCTGTATCAAATTACTTCATGACACACAATAGTGTGTGTGCGTGTGTGTGTGTATGCATGCATTCATACACACACTATGTACTGAATGTTTTTGTACCCCCAAAATTAATATGTTGAAGACTTAATCCCCCATGTAATGATTTGGAGATGGAACCTTCGGAAGGTAATTAGGTCATGAGGATGGGCCCTCATGAATTGTATGAGTGCCCTTATAAGAAGAGACATGAGAGAGGTGCTCTCTCCGTCTTTTGGCCATGTGAGGACACAACAACAAGGTGGCCATCTGCAAACCAGGAAGAGGGCCCTCACCAAGCACCAAATCTACTAGCAGCTTGATTTTTGACTTGCCAACCTCCAGAACTGTGAGAAATAAATGTTTGTTGTTTAAGCCATCCACTGTATGGTATTTGTTATAGCAGTTCAAGCTGACGTGTGTGTGTGTGTGTGTGTGTGTGTGTGTGTGTCAGTCACAGATGTGTTGTGAACTAGAATGCAAAAATTATATATTTTTCATGAAATAAGAATTGAAAGAAATTTTTTGTTTCAGGCTATATATCCAGACTCCAGTGTGGAGCACTTTGGTTAATAAAAAAAAAACGTATAAGAAACATCTTCCTCCATCTGGGTAAGTAATCAGAATCATGCAGACAAATTGTGAAAAATATAGATTCCTGAGCTCCTGGAAGTACAACATCATACTCCATGTATTCTCCAGCCAGAGAATCTCTAAGAATTATTCCCAGCTCACATTCTAGGATTCCATGTGTCTAACCATGATAATATAAAGTATTTGAGTCAATATTATTAAAGCCCATCTTGTGATGGAAAAACCCTACTGTGACAATCAAGAATACAGCATTACTAGAAGAGATAGGGTCATCCTACTTGAAGCCATAGCAATAGTAAAATATACAGGTGAAACAATTAAGAAGTAAAAAGTATAGAACAGACAAGAAAAGCTCCAGGAAGTCAAGGATGGAAGAAATAGTCTATGTTCTAATCATTTTACCTGAGCCATCTACCAGTAATTCAGACCTCAAAGGCTGAATGAGCTCACAACTGCAAGTATTAACACAGTTAGAAGGACAGAGAAATGAACACCCAAGAGCAGAGAACAGAGGCCTGGTGAGCATTCTTTCATCTGTGGATTCCAGACAGAGCTGGGATGAGCTTGGGTGCCTGGTGCTACATTGCCCAGCCCACAACCACCCACAGTCCCTCTGCCCACACTGGGCTGGGTCTCCCCAGACCTGCCGACCAACTGGGTTGGCTAAGCCAGGACTATTTTGTCTACCAAAATGTTTTAAATTCATTCCACCCTGCCATTTATTTTTAAACTTAAAAACTTGATAATTTTATTTTTTCATTGGGGGTGGGGTGGGGGTCATGTTACTGCCACATGGTTTTAGAACCCTGCATTCTGGGAACCCAGGAGATAGCACACTTGATAACTCCTTCTTGCAGCTCTACATTAATTTTATGGCATCAGAGATCATCTGGTGCATCCCTCTCATTTTACTGATTGGGAAAGAGGAAGCCAGAGCAGGGAAGCTCCCAGCTCAGAGCCTCAACTCTAGTTGTTTATAGAACTAAAAAAAAAAAATTAACCTAGATTATGATCCCTAATGTGGTGCTTTTTTTCACTCTACCCCACTGTTTATTAAGAAACTGACTACTGACCTAAAAATGACTTTGTCAAAGTCATTTGGAGTCTTTATTGGCAACTGATTTGTTGTCTAACTCACACTTTATTTTTGCCTTCAGTAAAGTTCTTTCCAGTTTACTAAACTTCCAATGCTTATAGGTACTTGACCATAAATTAGGATAGTCACCTAAAGGCCTTTAGCCCACCTAGTCGAGGTAGCCTCAACCTGGACCCACGAACTCATGGGTTGAATCCAAGAGATCTATGGCTGAATTTCAAGAAGTTAGCAAAAATGAGTGCACGCAGGTACATTTTTCTAGGTTAGGAAAACAGTTTTCCTCAGATTCTCAAGAATGTCCATGAATTCTCACCAAAGTTAAATTACTATCTAGTTTGATTTCCTCATTAGCATTGGGGAAACTGAGGCACTGAGAAGTGAATAGACTTGCCAGCTCACATAGAACAGAGTAAGGCCTGAACTCAAATCTCTTTGTGTGTAACCCAGGTTGTTTCCCACTACATCATGAGGCCTGTGTGTTGTGTTCTGGCAGAGATGATTCCATTTCTCCCAGTTAACTCTCTTCCAATCTGTGCTTTTCACTACAGGAGGAATTCACTGAGAGAGTCTGCAGGTCTCAACACAAATCAATCCAAACCCCAGAACAATGGCTCCCTGTATTACTCCCAGAAGTAAATCAGGATCACCACGATGGCGTTCTGTCAAAGACATCACTTACATTCCGAGGCTCTCAGCTGCCTTACCTCCCTTACATGTGGGAGCTCAGTTGGACTTTCAGCAGTCTGGTGCTCAACCCCCAGTCCTAGGTGGATTATTAAACGATGTCATCAATGTTTTCCCAGTCCTGTCATAGCTGTGTACACCAAAGAAAAACTCATTCTGTTAGAGAAATCCATCCTCCTCACTTGGAGGAGGTGAAAAAGTGAAGGTAGATTTTTAAGGAAATTTAACAAAACTAAATAACTAAATAAAATAAAATAAAAACTTAATTAAAAAGTTAATAAAAGTACTGTACGCACTGAAGTATCCAATAGACAAAGGTACCTCCATCAGAGGTAGAGTGTCTAATTCCACAGCAGTAATAGGCTGCTTTAAATTCTGCAAGTATTTGGAAGAAGGTGGGCTAAAATTCAAATCAACCTATAAACAATCTTTATCATGGGTAGGCAGTTTTTATACATTACGGTGTCTGCGCCTCCAAATTAATTGTTGGCCAAGGAAAAGAAAAGAATCATGGAATTTTCAACTGCCCGCTCAGTTCATTTTTTTAAAAAAATTATTGATTTTTGTATAAAACTCCCTAGGATCCTTGATATGAGAAGAGTATTCAAAATTATTATAACTTTAATTCTATGATATCATAGCAAGAATTGAAAGTGCAATGACTAAGAAATCAAGAAATGGCAGCCAATAAAATATCTTTGGAGTATGCACAAGAAACTAATAATGTCGTTTACCTTTAACAGAGGGAACTAGGTGACTTAGTGGGGAAGAAGGGATTTTTGCTGCAAATCTTTTAGTTCTTTTGAATTTGAATCCTGTATTATTTAATAAAAATATTAACAAATAAATCTTGAATTTTAAAAAGAGAAAGTGTCAAAAAGATATTATTTAGACATGCAATTAACTACCAGAAGAAATAATTTAAAATGGTTGAGGGTGGTGGTTGGTCAAATTGCCCTTATATATTATTCAATTTTTAAACTACGTGCATGAATTACTTTGACAAAATGTAAAACTAGTTTTTTAAAAAAGGAAAGAAAATCACCTCTTACCAACTCCTTTTACCCATAAAGAAACTGAGGCCCCAAGGGTGGGAGAGAATACAGCCTCCCAAGATGGCAGAGCATAGATACACATTCTTGGTTGCTGTGTCTCAGGCCAGAGCCTTTCTTAACATGGACAGGACTCTTGGAGTGGTGTATAAGTGCCTGCTAATTATTATTGTTGTTGTTATTATTATTAAATGAAGACATTTTTAGAATATTTGAATAAAATTGACCTCTCCTCATTCTAATCCTCTGTACTAATAATTGTACCCTTTTTTATTCATTCAATTACAAGCAAATTGACAGGAGACATTTATATGAGGCAGCTTAAACCCCAGCTAATGGAGTGCCTAATGACTAATTGATCAGATCCCAACCCAGAGAGCCACACTGAGTGGCCTAAAGGAATTTATGCAATTAGTTTAGGTTTGGTAGAAATTGAGTGCATATGAAAGTAAGCTTTTTATGGTCTTGATTTATGAGGGCTGGACATTAACTATATCTGCCAAGAGGTGAGCCGCCTAGCAAAGCCTCAGGCACTGGGGGGCTCTGTTGCAGGCAGGGATGTTGGGATTTGGCGCAGGGCAGATGTGTGTCTGGCCGAGGGGGAAGTGTAAGAAAGCGATGGTGGGATGGGTGATGGGATACGGCCACAGACCCCGTGAAATTATGGTGGTGCCCTCTCCCTATGTAATTCAAAGTAAAAACCTAAGTATCTTAAAGCCTAAGTATGTATAAAGAAGACCAACAAATATCTGATTTTCCCCAAGATGAACACGTGGAATTTCTGTGTGTGTGAAGTCCTAAAAATAAAAATCTTTTAAATACTAAAATTACGTGTGTGTGTGCGCGCGTGTGTGTGTGTGCGTGCGTGTGTGTGCGCGTGTGTGTGCGTGTGTGCGCGCGTGTGTGTGCGTGAAACGAGAGTGAGCGAGCGCTGCTCCCGTCCCGGTTTGCCTCCAGTGCCAGGCAGGGCCGGGCAGGACTGAACTGAGAGAGGAGGCAGAGAACTGACACGTGGAGACAAGCACTCCACGCGCTGGCGACAGGAAACAGCGGAGGGGGGGGGACTCCCCGGGAAGATCCTAGTCACCCCCGTCCTCTCCTCGCAACCGCTCCTCCCGCCATCCCAGGGGCTCCCCGGGCCCGGACACGGCCGAGGGGAAGCCCCCTCCGGAGGCGCCGGGAGGAGCCCGACGAACCCTGACCCCACCGGGAGCCCCGGGAGCCGGGCTGGTGCGGAAGCGCCGTCGGGGGGCGGAGGGAAACCTGACCTGATCGGAAAAGAGCGATCGAAGGGGAGACTAATTCGTCCGCCGGGGTCCTCGCCGGCTCCGTCTGCCCGCCGGGGCGGGGCTCCCGCTGGGGGCTGGAGCCGCTCGGTGGGAGAGGGGGAAGGGCGCTTTCCGCGCGCCCGGGATGCGGCCCATCTCGCTCCTGCACTTCGGGGTCAGAGCTTCGCGCCTGCGATGTTGGAGGGAAGCTAAGCTCGGATTGACTGAGAGACAAGTGGACAGACGGACAGAGACGTGAGAAGCGGCGCGGGAGGGAGAGGAGTGGAGAACCCCGAAAGCCGGCGAGGACGGGCGGCATCCTCCGCTCCCACCGTCTCGGCTCGCGCGGCCAAATCTGACGCGCCTGCTCCGTCTTCGTCCCCAAGCGGCCCCGCTTCCCTGCCCCTGCCAGGTTGGGTCTCACTTGGGGACGCAGATCTCTCCACTAAATGGCTGTGTTCACGACTTGTCCTTGGCAAGTCACATAAACGCTCTGTGCCTCTGTGTTCTCATCTGTAAAATGGGAATAAACATTGTACCTCCTCAAGGTGTTGTTTAGGGATTAATTAATGCACATAAAGCGCTTGGAACAGTACCTGGCATACAGGAAGCCCCCCATGCATCCTAGATATCATCATTACTCGTTTGTCCAACAAACTTTGCGGAGTGCTCACTTGGTGCTAGGCCCTGCGTTGGGTAGAGGGCGGCAGGGCTGAAGCGGGCTGCCTTGCTCGCGCAGAGCGCATTTGCTGCTAAATAAATAAACAGGGTGCTGTCAAGGAGTAGAAAGGCTACGAAAGAAACAAAACGGGGTGGTGTGATAGTGTGATTGGGGAGGAGATATTTTGGGTAGAAGGAGCCAGCTAAGTTCCTCCTCCTCTTTAGCCCTCAGTCTCTCCTTCGGTAAAGAGGGGCTTTTAGGCGTTCTGCCCTGCGGCTCAGGCATTCTGGAACCAGAGCAAAAAGGTGGGGGCAGGGTGGGGGGAAAAGAAGTCCAAGTCCCCATCGCCTGCTCCTCCTTTGCCCACCGGAGCCCCGTCCCGCGGGAGGGGGCCCAGCCCGAAGTCTCGAAAGATCACAGACGTTTGGTGATTGCCTGAATCCGCGGCGGAGGGAGTCCCGAGTTCAAGAGACTCCAGCTGTGCCGAGCTCCTCGGTGGGAACTATGTATTCCTACTAGGGACCCAGGGAGAGCGAATTAGTCGTCCCTGGCACAGCTGGGACCCACGCGCAGTGTGCAAAGTGGTTTCTTGTACGCTGGCTTGCCCCTGACTACCACGCCGAGGGCCTGTAGGCACTGCTACCCTCATTTACAGATGACCACACTATGGCTCACAGAGTCCATCCCACCTGATTCCAAGCCCTGAACTCGCCACACAACAGTATCTCTCACTTTTCTGATACAAAGAATGTTTTTAAGGGACTAAATATCCATTAATGCCTATGCGTCAGGCCCTGGCTTTACATTATCTCATTTAATCAACAGAGAAATCCCCGAGAGACATTCTTTTTTCCAGTTTTAAAATGAGGGCAGCGAGGATCAGAGAGGTAAAGTCACTTACTCAAGTAAGAGATGCAGCAGTTATCCTCCCCCCCCCCACCGCCCCCGTCGTCCCCCAAACACACACAAGTCTGTCTACTCCAGAGCCGGAGCTGTGTCCATCATCAGGAAAGTAGGAGAACTCAAGCTCAAACACGGGGCTAAGAGAGGGTTGGGCACACTGGGCAGGGCAGAGGTCACCCCCTGGTTGTCCTCCCTGACTTCTCCTCTAGGTTCCAAAGCCCATGTCACAGAGCATACCCTCTGTACTCATGGTCACCACAGGATGAGGCACAGCCTCTTCTATTTAAGCAGGATGGAAACTGGTTACCTTTGAATGCAGACCATCACCTTGACCTTGACCCCCACTTCCAGGGAAGCTCTCCTATCCCTGATTGTCCCTGTTCTTCCCTACACTTGCTAGAATTCAGAAACAGTTGGGCTGAAATCGTTTTTCATTTTACAAAACAAAAACCTCATTCATTCATTCAACAGATATCTGTCTGCCACTCTGGGCCAGATCCTGAGCTGGGCACTGGGCATGAAATAGTGAGCAAAACTGACAGTACCTTAGGCACAGAGATAGGAAACCACTGGCCAGAAATCACACAGCTCAGGAGCCCAGGACTCCTGCCTCCAAATTCTGCCTACTAGAATTTGCTGTGTATGCCTGGCTCATTCCAGATCAAGCCCCTGTTCCAGCAAGGGAGATGCCTAGAAGTCTTCCCCCTGTTCCACAGAGGACTTTCAATGTCCCACCCTCATAGGCCAGATGCAGTTTTCCATACAAACAGCCTAGAACATTGGCCCCACTTTCTCTTGGCACAGGTTAAAGAAACTTCCAGCTGGGTCTTGGACACTGAGTGTTTCAGGATGGCGGGATTTGGAAAAGAAAAACCTGCCCCAGGTGCTCTTAGGATACATACTCAATTACTCCTTAAAATAAATTTTGATAAGTTTTATAGTCGTCAGCGGGGGCTTGGAGAGGTGATACGACTTGCCTAAGGTCACGAGGTTAGGAAATGGTCCATCAGGGATGCAAACTAGTGTGAACCCCCAATCCGCTGGTACCCTCCCTCCTTCCTCCCGCCTTCCTCCCCTCCCCCCGAGGTCTGTGCCTCCACCGGACGAGTGGCAGAGGCGACTGCACAATCCTGGGGAAACCACATCTCCCGTTGCTTCCTGAGTGAGCCCAAGAAAAGAGGCGGCGGCGCCGGTCCGGCGCACTCAGAGGGAGGGAGAAAGTGGAGCGGATCACGGACAGGTCCGCAGCTCCCGCCTGCGGGTAGAAACTGGTCAAAATACTCCTGCTCGCCAGCTGTCCCCGACGCCTGAAGGGGACTAGGCGCAGAGGCACGGTAACCCAGTGCGTCCGGACGCTCCTGGAGCAGATCTTGCACTCAGGTGACTCCTCTCGTCCTTTACAAAGAAATCTCCCAAACTTTCGCAGTTGTTAATGAAAAATAAAATGAATAACTAACAAGGAACTGTTCGAAAAGGGAATGGAGGCGGATATCGGATTCTTACTCGGGCCAGAAAATCCAAAGGCTCTTACCTGCAGGAAACCTTGCAGCCCGCAAAGGCGCGTCCTTCTGGAGCGCTGCGCTTCGGCGCGGGACGCTTTCACGGCCGCCTCCTCTGCAGCCCGGTTAGGCTCCGGCCCTGTGTTTTATACCACTATAGGCAATTAATATTGCATCAGCCGTATTTTAAATTTTCAAAACCCACAATATAATGTAATGGCATAAGGGCATTTATTATTAAAGGACACCCGATGGAAAGGGAGGTGGAGGAATCGCTGGGGCTGTTGCGAAAGGCGGGGGCGAGGGGCTGAGGCTGGGGGAGCCGAGGGCGATCCGCAAGTTTGCTATTGTGGTGGGGGCGCGGGGCGCACCTCGCGGAGCGGAACCTACTCTGCTCCGAATTTTGTGCCCTCGGTCTGATGACCCGGAGCTCTTCGAGGTGCAGAAGACTTGCAGCATTAATTTTTAAATCATGAAGGTGTTTCTGCGGCTCACAAATAAAAAGGTTTCCTCCCCCTTTTTGGAGGAAGCGGGAAGAGAGAAGGGGGCTAACATCTATTGAGCACCTACTATGTGCGGGGCACTACATTAGGTGCTTTGCCGCAAATATCTGTTAGTCCCCCCATAGAGAAGTCCAGACAGACCATAGAGTGAGTAACCTCCTTGATGACCATTCCAAATGAATTTCTGAAGAGACCCAAAAGGAATCCCAACAGACCTAGCCAATCCTTTTCTTCCTCATTGCCTCTATCCCTTCATCTCCTCTCCAACCTTTCGAATCTTTTAAAATAATTTATGTGCTTCCTACAAGGCAACAAGCACTGATGCCTTAAATAAACAATCTTACCTAGTCTTGGCAATAACCTTGTGAGATAGGTATTAGCACCTTCGTTCTGCAGACAATCTTGTTGAAGAACACTTAGAGAAGTTAAGAAACTAGCCTCAGGATGGTTCAGCCAGTGGGTGAAAGCATTAGAGGTTCGAACCCCCATCAGTCAGGCTTCAAAGTTTGCGAACTAAGTTGAGCGAACAGTCTGAGAGACTGGCACGCGGAAAAGCATGGAGGAAAGTGCCTTAAGACCTGGAGGTCCAGAAAGAAGGGGCCAGATCTCCTCACTGCCGGCAGAGGAGGAATGGGCAGAGGAGACGGCTGGAAGGCTGGTCGACAGCAAGTGACAGAGCAGGATTTGGGGTTCTCGCTTTAAAAACCTTCCCAAGACTAGTATTCCTTAGCCTCCGAGAAAGAAAACCACTGCGATTCAGGTTGAAAAATAAAGCATTTATTTTAGAAGTTAATTCAAGGGGTAAAGAGAAAAGCAAACTTAATATTTTATTTGTATCTATTTGGAGAACAAAACCGAAGGTCACACAGCAACACGCAAACTATATGAAACAACGAAAAAATAAAATATGACGGGGCCAGAGGGGCTAGGCTGAGAAGGGTCCATGCGGGCGGTCCCGCTCCTCTTCCGGCGCAAGACGGTAAGTGAGCCTCTACCGAGAGACACCAACATAAAGGGGATGGAAAGGAGCGACGTTACATAAATAATAGGAATTAACGGTGCTAACGATAACAGCAATAATAATAAAAGCGCAACGAGGTTAGACGTGTGTCGGTAGGACTTGCATATGATTCGGAAAAGTTACAGTCACTTTGGAGCAGGAGCCTCTAGGCTGAACTGGCAGTCTGGCAAGAGTATGGAGCTGGGGTCGGAGAGACCTCAGCGGGTCGGTACACTACCAACCCCGCTCTCCGGCAGGCGGTAATTAACCCTCAAACGCCAGCAGATCTTGAAGGATGGCCAGAGCTGGTGCAGGCTGCTGTTTGCAAACAGCCAAGCGTCCCCAGCATTTTCAATCGCAGGATTGCACCCACCTTTTCGGAAGCCCTACTTAACGCAGAGAACAACTCGTAGCCTGCAACTCCCCGCACACTTTCCCTGAACCTAATCCATGCTACTTTATGAGAATTTACGGCAAACCAAAGGATAAGATAGAATTTAAGCGGGAAAGGGAATATAAGGCTATCCTTTGGAAGCATACATGTGTTTTATATATTCTAATAAATCTCCAGTACATATTTTTGTCTCACGTAGATATCCCAGACTTCGTATTATTTCTTATGCATCCCTTTACCCCTTGCCTAATCGCGCTTAGCAAAGTGGCGCTTTCACCCTAGCGTCGGGCGGTCGGGCCAATTCACTATCCCCTGCTTTGGGGCTCCCGCCCTGAGGTCTCGCCGTCCCGAGCGCGAGGGAGTGTTTCAGCACCACGGACAGCACACGTCCCTCCAGGATTGCCCCTCCTCGTTTTTTCCCTAGGGCCAAAACTTTTTTGGTGGGAATAGAAGGGGGGTGAGGGGGAGAGAAAGAAAAAGAAGGCCGGGAGACAACCAGGCGGGATAAAGGGGAAAGTCTGTGGCTTCGGGAGAGAGAGCCTGACCTGCCAGGAAACGCCTTGGAATTCCCCATGACCGTCCCCCCAGCCCGGTGGGCGGGGAGCGTGGGGTGCGCATTAGGCTCTCTCGGATCCCGACGCTGTGCCCCGCCTCAGTCAGTGGACAGCCGAGTACTTCATTCGTTTCTGTTTCTGTCTCTGGTTGCAGAACCAGACCCTCACCACGTTCTTTTTAAGGTCCAGTTTCTCAGCGATGGCCGCGATCTTCTCGGACGAGGGACGAGGCTGGATGGCGAAATAGGCCTCGAGTGAGCGCTTCTCCGGCGCGGCGATGGACGTGCGTTTGCGTTTCCGCTCACTGCCGTTGAAGAGCTCCGGCTTGCTGTTCTTCTCTCGGTAGGCGGCCTCGGCCTCCTCCAGCCAGGCCTGGAGCACCGGCTTGAGAGCGATCATGTTGTTGTGCGAGAGAGTGAGAGACTCGAACCTGCAGATGGTGCTCTGGCTGAGCGAGCCCACGCCGGGGATCTTGAGATTGGCTAGAGCCGCGCCCACGTCTGCCTGGGTAACCCCCAGCTTGATGCGCCGCTGCTTGAAGCGCTCGGCGAAGGCCTCCAGCTCGCGCGGGTCTGACTCCACGTCGCTGAGGCATGTGGGCATGGCGCTGTGTGGGGCCACGGCGTGCGGGTGGCTCATGCCCATGGCCTGGTGCAGGTGGCCCATGGCGCCCAGGTGATGCGGGTGGATCTGCGCGGGCATCACCGAGTGCTCCGGGGCGCCCAGGCCGCTCACGCTCAGCGTGGGCGAGATGTGCTCTAGCAGGTCACCTTCGAGGCCCTGGTGCACGGCGTGGTGCGGGTGCGAGGTGAGCGCGGCCGGGTGGGAGATGGGCACGGTGGACGAAGTGGACGTGCAGGGCACGCTGCTCATGGTAT
The DNA here is from genome assembly GCF_000696425.1 of Galeopterus variegatus. Lineage (NCBI taxonomy): Eukaryota > Metazoa > Chordata > Mammalia > Dermoptera > Cynocephalidae > Galeopterus > Galeopterus variegatus. Next base: position 249,804 of record NW_007726573.1, read on the forward strand.
GGTAGGTGGCGTCGGGCTTAAACGGATGGTTCTTGCCGTGAGAGACGATATCAACCGCCGCCAGAGCTTCGGCGCGTGCCAGCAGGCTCTCATCAAAGCTTCCAAATATATTACCCTGCAGCTGCAAGCGAGAAGGCGCACAGCACGGTCAGTGGGGAATACTGTCAACTCAGGATTAAAACACATTTTCAAGCAACCGAGATGCCTCTCCTCAAAGCCCAGGTCATAAAAATTAATACGGAGGCTGCAGCTCTGCTGGAACAGACGTGTGGATCAGAGACATGAATGAGAGAGAGCGCGCCGGGAGAGAGCGCGGGGGAGACAAGGAGAGGGGTTCAGACAGCGGCGATTGTTCTGGGCGACATGAAAAAAACATGAAGCTAGTGTCTGTCAGAAATGTGCCTTAGAGCGGTAATTATGCTCCACTACGTACCTGCGGGGCTGGGAGACAGACTCGGCGCATGGCCTCGGAGCTGGAGTGCAGGCTGGAGAATTTGGGTTCTTGCAGCACCGGATGCATGCCGAAAGGCTGCTTGGCGTTCATGGCCATCATCTTCGCGCGCCTGGCAGGGAGGCAGCGGGGGACATGGACTCAGGCTCGTCTCGCTCGCTCGCCGCACTCCAAGTGAGCGCCGCTCAGCGCCCGCGCTCCCCTCGCCCTCTCGCTCGCTGCCTCCCCTCTCCCCCACCTGCTTCTTCACTCATCTTACAAGCAGCCTGCCAGGAAGGGCTCGGGCGCGCGCAGGCGTGCTCACGCGCCCGGGACTCGCAGGGGCGGCCCGGGAGGCCAGGCGAGACATTAGCTCGCGGCGCGCCTCTCTGCGCCCACAGCAGCCGCCCCCTCCAAGCATTTATACCCGGGCCCGGCCTGGCCTCTCCCAGTCCGCCCCGCCCCGCCCCGCCTGGCTCCAGCCCGCCAGACCTTCCGGATTTTTTCTTCTTCTTCGAGGACTTTTTTTCCCCCAAAGTCCCAAACCTCTCCGTCCTGTCCCAACTCGCACTGCCGGCATCGAAAGGCAGTCTCGGGCTGAGCGGGGGCAGGAAGCCGACCTTACTCCAACCCCCCACCACACACACACACACACACACACACACACACACACACACACACACTCCCTGTCGGCCCGGCTGCCGCCAAAGTGCCCATTTCCAGGGCGCTCTTGGCCCCACGCCTGAGCCGTCCACCAGAGTCCGGCCCCGCGGTGCAGCGAGGAGGCGCCTCCAAGCGCCCGGACTGGCTCTGAGGAGGGTGAGGGGCTGCCAAAATGAGCCCCAGGTGACCCTCCATCCTCCCAGCCGCCCTCCGGGATGAAGACAGGGGCAGCACCTGCCTTCCCAGTCCGGGAGGTCTGTGGCTTCCACGCTTGTCTTTCTTGCTTTCACTTGAGAAAGACAACTTGGTCCACTCTCCCTTTCTCCAACCCTCCAGTCTAAGGAAGCTTGCTGAGTATTTTTTAGAAGAGTGACAGTTCAGGATGGCCACCGGGCCTTGGGAGTCGGTCGGGGCACTTCTGCTGGACCACCAACGCTTCCAAGCCCCATTCCCCATAACATTAGCTGCCATTTTTGAGCTACTAATATGTACTAAGCAATTTCGAGTGTTAGCTCATGGGATCTTCACACCAACCCTATGGAGTAGGTACTGTTATCCCATTACACAGGTGAGGAAAACAAAGGTCAGAGGGGTTAAGTGATGTTAACCCAAGACCACACCTAGTTGGTGGGGAGCGGAGTTAGTCACTCATTCAGCTATCCATCCCACAAATATTTACAGATGGCCTACTGTGGGCCAGGCGCCACGTCCGACTTCACGGGCTCCTGACCACTTAGCTTCCTTGTCTTCCTTCGAGGAAGGAAGGGCCCCAGGGTTAGGACTGCCCCTCCCCCACCTCCCCTACCCACGCCTTCTCTCTTTCCCTCTCCTCTCTTCTTTTCTCTCGGTTCTTCCGCGCTAGGAAGCATTGTGAATAATGGATGGAGGACCCTGGCACCGCGGCCGCGCCGGCCGCACTCCGGGTTGGGAGAGAAACCCCGCGCGCCTAGCCCTGTCCCCCACGCCGCGGCCGCCGCCTCCGCCCGGGGAGCGGTCTTCGGCTTTTAGACGTCAACCTGCCTGCTAGGTCTGGCACGTGGCGGGAGTGTGCCGAGTTTCCCAAAGTTTTAAACGCGGTGGGGGTAGGGGACGGGTGGTGGAGGGGACCACCCTTCAGCCTAAAAGGAAGCCCCGCCTAGATCAGGGCTCCCCTCACCCCTCGGGGCCAATCCTTTACCTTCTCACACGAGCCGGCCCCTTCCTGGGATGCTGCCCTGCGACTGGGGAAAAGTACTCAGCGGAGGTGCGGGGGGCCCAGCTCGGCCCTTTTGCTAACCCTCTCAGAGCCTGGTTTCCTCGGCTCTAAAATAGGAATTGCGCTAATGTCCGCCTCCTTTAATTCTAGTGAGGATGAGGATGAGGAAAGCTTTGGGCACTGAAGCTAGTACTCAGTAAACTTCCTCACGACCAGTGCCTTGGGGCACAGGCCCTGCCCTCCGATTAAAAATGGGCCACCGTGAGACGATCTCAACGTCTCTGTACTGCAGTGCCCTCACCTGTAAAATGGGGATAATAGTTTCTCCCCCACTGATTACTGTGAGAAATACACTGAGATAAGCACTTAGCATAGTGTCTGGCACACTGAAGTCATGAAATAAGTATTAGTTCCTCTCTTCTTCAACTTTTTTTTTTTTTGGCGGCTGGCAGGTTTTGACCCAAACCGTTTGACCTTGGTGTTGTAACGCCATGCTCTAACCAACTGAGCTAACCAGCCAGCCAGTCTTCTTCCTCAGCTTAAAACAAGAGCATTTCAGAGTGGGAGTGGCCTGGTCATCTCCCTGAAAAATGGTTGTCTGCAGGTGCAAACTGTGATTCCTTGCTCTCCATTCATTCAACAACTGCTTTGTGCCAACATCAAGGACTAGGATGCAGATGTGTATCAAATTCCATTCCTGCCCTCAAGGAGTCTAAAATCCATAGCAGGAAATTGACTATAAACTTGGCAACATTCAACAACTGCTTTGTGCCAACATCAAGGACTAGGATGCAGATGTGTATCAAATTCCATCCCTGCCCTCAAGGAGTCTAAAATCCATAGCAGGAAATTGACTATAAACTTGGCAGTTCAGTAGAGTAGATGTAGATTCAGGCACAAGACACAGAGCAAGGGTGGAATCCCTAAAATATAGAAGATACATCAGAATGGGAGTCAGGAGGGCTGGGTTTGGGGCTGTGTATTAGTCAATTTCTGTTGCTTAAAACAGAATACCTGAAAATAGGTAATTTATAAAGAAACAAAGTTTATTCTTACAGTTTGGAGGCTGGGAAGTCCAAGGTCCAGGGAACACATCTGGTGAGGGTCTTCTTGGTGTTAACTCTCTACAGCAGCACAGGGTACTAAATGACAAGAATGTACTGAATAAGAGAGAGCTAAACTTGTCACTTGCCCTCCTTATAAAGCCATGAGAACCACACCCATTACCCCCTGAATGGATCAATTAATTAATGAGGACACAGTCCTCACAATCTAATCAACTCTTAAAGGCTCCACCTTTCAAATACTATAACTGGTTCTCCGACCTTCTTAGGACTGTTACAGTGGAGGTCAAGTTTCTAATACATGAACTTTTGGGGGACACATTTAACCCACACAGCAGGCTGCATTATGACACTGGGTCTGTGTGAATCTGGCTGGGCCTCAGTTTACCTACAAAGAGAGTTCTAGATTGGAGGATTGCTGAGTGTTTCCAACTTTAACGAAAGACTACCATTTTGGTTAATTGGAATGAAACACATTTTGAGCAAGTCAGGAGCTTCTCTTCAGAGACCCTCAACTCCTCAGAAGCTGAAAGCAGCATTGTTTTATCACTCACTAGCATTTAGGACCACTCAGTCTTGTTTTCTGCCCAATGCTAGAAGACTAAAGAGAAAAGGAAATGAAAGTGAAGATACTGGATCTGTAGCTTGCTTGCTCCCTGGTGCCCTGAAATCCACACTCACTCCATAATACCCTAACTGTCTGTGAAGCTGAACTTCCCAGGAACTGGGAGGAAAAGGCCCATCCACATCCATCCTCTTCCTCTGCTCTTTCCCCTCACTGGCCTGGGAGACACTGGTCAGGGTTGAGTTCAGGCCGGGGTCAAAGAGCAAAACCAACTGGCTCCCTTATGCCTCCAAAGCTGACCTTCACCACATCAGCCCTCATTCCAGCATCCCCAGGCATTAGGATCACAAATCAAAAGCTATTCTTCCCTCTAGGCAGGTCTACTAGCAACTCTAGGTAGCCAGCAGTAAGACGACACCCACCATTAAAGATCAGCCTTCTTCAGAAGGCCCTGGAGATAACAGACTGGAGAAGAGAGGAGGAAAAAGACCATACAGAAAGCAAGTGTAAGGAGAGCCTGAGAAGACCGTTGATAACATCCTTTACACTATTTAGGATTTGCAAACTTAAATTCTATCAGAGGCAAGTTTGGTAAAATAAAGTAGTAAATCCAGCTGGATGGATAAAAGGGTGATTGGAACTGTGGTAAACTGGAGAGCACATGCCCTCTTCCTCCATGGCATTAAATTACAGTTCACACACACACACACACACACACACACACACACACACATGCACGCACGCATACCATGTATGGCCAAACGAAATCTGTCTCAGGATCCAAGTAAGGACCACTAGGGCATTTATGCAAGTGGCACTAAAGGGGCATTTTCTTCATTCTACAAGCATTTCAGAATACCTACTGACAGCTGGGTCTTTTGGTAGGTTCTGCAGGTATAGAAGACACTGCTTCAGGAGCTCAGAGTCTAGCAGGGACATAGGATTGTCACATGTAATTCTAAGGTAGGGCACAAATCATTATGTCCTCCAGAAGAATTAGCCTTTTGTAGAGATGCAAGGTGGTGTGTGTGTGTGTGTGTGTAGGGGCATTTTCCTGTGGGCCAGTGGTTCTCAACTTTAGTATGAGTAGGAATTATCTGTAGCCTCTTAAAATATAACATCCAAGGCCCACACCTAGAGATTTTGGCCACAAGGACTAACATGCTTTTTAACAGACATTTGTGTTTTGGATGCATGTAATCTGGGACTCTCCACTTGAAAAACTTGCTCTGGACACTTGTCACCAGACACTATTATTATTATTATTATTACTATTATAAAGGCCTGCCCTAATTATATAAGTTTCATGGAGACTCAAAGTGTTTTCCTTCTTTGAGCTCCCAATGTCTTTTGCATCTTCCTCTATTATTTCTTAGTAAGAACATGATGTTTTATGGTCTCTGCTCCTTGAAGGACTCTGGGACTTCTCTGAGCATGAAAGAAGTCTCTATCTCTGTGTCTACTGGCCAGGCACCATGTAGGAAATTAATACAATTCATGATGAATGAATGCATGAATAATGTCCTCCCCAGGACTCTGGCCAGGGGCATGCCCATAATGATGTGAACAACAAGAGCCATTTATGGAGTGGCTCCTGTGTACAAGGCTCTGGGCTGAGTGGTTTAGAAGTATTGTATACTGAATCCCCACATCAAGCCTGTGAGTTTGATATTATCCATTTTACAGATGAGAAAACTGAGGTACAAAGAGATGCAGTAAGTTGCCCAAGGCCACTGTCAGGCCGTGGTCAGGTGGGGATTAGAACATAGGTTTATCTGACCCCCAAGCCCATGATCTTAACTAACATCCTGGGCTGGCACCGGTTACCTGCCACCCAAGCCCAGGGACTGAAGGAATAGGGTGAGTGGGCCTTTACTTTTCTCCTGGCTTCCAGAGGCTCAGAGGCTGGCCAGCCTCCACACACGCACTTCTCGCAGAGGCTGCACTTGCAGAAGCCAGCAGCTACCCCCAACCACCTTTATCCTGTACAAGCCCCGCCTTGGAGAATTGGGGAGGGGGCAGGGAGGGTGGAAAGGGAGATGGCCCCCACCATAAGACAGGAGGTCCCGAACTCAAGATGCCATCGCGGAGAGGCAGCTGGCGGGGCTGCCTGGCCAGGTGCTCACAGCCTCCGCCTCACCTTCCTCTCCCTTTCTCTCATCTCCTTTCACAAACTTCTCACATGTACTCGCCGCCTGCGCATCTGCTGTGGGACTCGCCTGTCGGCAGCTGCCTCACATTGTCTGTGCCGCCGGCTCTGACGATCTGAGATGCCCAGAGGGACTCAGGAGCTGGAGGCCAAGCATCCGTGATGGATGGCACCCACCAGGAGCCCTCCCCTTCCCTCCCCTAGATGCCCCACTGGTGACAGAATACTGGGACTTGGGCAGTAAAACTCCAAGCAGGTCCTTGAGTCTCCTGCCGACCTCAGTTTCCCCATTTGAAAAATAAGGATGGATCTCTGAGAGCCCTTCCCAGTTACATTCTTTCACTGAACACATATTTATTGACACCTACTGTTAGGCAGCCATGATACAAGAGATAGGAATTTAGCTGCAAACAAGACCGTCCCTCACTCCCACTCACCCAGTACCCCCATGGAGTTGACACTTCAGCAGAAGGTGAGGAATAAAAAGGATAGCCTAGGGTAGTGACAACTGCTACTAAGATAAACCTGCGTGATGGAACAGAGAATACTCATGTATGGGCCGAAAAGGAAGGAGTGACCTTTGAGCCAATGCCCGAAAGATAAAATGGAAGACAAGAGGAGCAAGCCCTGAGACGGGAGCAAGCTTGGGGTGTTCAAGGAAGAACATGGAGGGGCTGGAGATAGTGAGTAACTGGGAATGGTGGGAGATGAGGTTGGCCTGCAGCTAGATCCTGCAGGGGGTGAGAAGAGTGGGGAGCCACCTGAGGATTTTAAGAAGACAGTGATAAGGTTTGAGGTCTACTTTCAGAGGATCTTTTTGGTGACTGTGCAGGAATTGGGTAGTAGAGGTCAGAGTGGAAGAGAGAGGTGCCCAGATTTACTGGGCTTAGTCTACTGCTTCATGGAAGGTCAATAGTGTGATTCTGAAATGCTATTGCCCAGGAGTTTCTTTTTTTTTTTTTTTTTTTTGTCTTT
>NW_007726573.1:256963-265881 GCF_000696425.1 Galeopterus variegatus
GGGATCCGAACCCTCGGACGGGAGCGCCGCCGCGCTTCCCAAGCGGCGCACTATCCAGTGCGCCACCGGGCCGGCCCCTGCCCAGGAGTTTCTAATAACTTCCTCCATTCAGTGCTGGGTTTTTCATACCCCTCGTCCACCCGTAGGTCCTGCAGTGTCTTCATTTTCGAGCTCTAAACTTAAGAATATCTGTGTCAGCAGCAGCACAGCCAGCTCTGTGCTGTCTGGGCTCAGTGATCACATAGGCCTCTTGCTGACAGATGAGGACTGGTTTGGCCTTCCTCTTCTCCACTTCATAGGCATCTTAGAGTTCAAAGTCATAAAGTAAAAACCCATGTAGCCTACTTGGTTTTCATCTCTTCCACGGCCGAAGAATTGGGCCATTTCTGTTACCCAGCCAGCTTGGTTTTGAAGAAGCAGCAGGGGGTGGTGGACAGAGCACAGGAGGTCTGGATTCAAATATAGGTATGTAGTTAACCTGCTGTGTGACCCTGGACAAGTCACTCAGGGGCCCTGGGCCTCAGTTTCCTCATCACTGCAAGAGGGTTAGGGAGACAGGCTCCATAGGCCTTTCCAGTGTAGATACGTCAAGGTTCTAAGTGTGGCTGTGGGAAAGAGGATGGAGAACAAATCCAACACATCAATGGAAATCAAGTTCTGGTGGTTCTGTAGGGTCTTCTGCAAGCAGAGCTCTGTTGCTTCATGTATTCATGTTGCTTACAGAGCACCTCGTCTGTGCCAGCAGAAACAGTGATGGACAAGGTCCACATGACTCCTGCCTCAAGAAGCTTAGAGTCTGGGCTGGCCCGGTGGCGCACTGCTACAGTGAGCCGCTTGGGAAGCGCGGCGGCGCTCCCGCTGAGGGTTTGGATCCCACATACAGACCGGTTCCCGCTCACTGGCTGAGCGAGGCATGGGAGCAGCACTGAGGGTTGCGATCCCGTTGCCGGTCCCGGTCCGGTGCGGGTGCAACACTGAGGGTTGCGGTCCGTTGCCGGACGTGAAAAAAAAAGACAAAAAAAAAAAAAAAAAAGAAGCTTAGAGTCTGCTGTTGTCTTAATCAGCCTTCACAATAACTCCCTAGAAGTGAGCATTATCCCCTCACCCTTTCTTTATAGATAAAGAAACTGAAGCTCAGAGAGGTGATGTGACTTGTCTACAGGAACACAGCCCATTGCTTCTTGAGCTCTTAATCAGGTAACTGGCTCTGTACGTTGTCAGTTAATCCTCATAGCCACCCTATCTATGAGGTGGGTACTGTCATTCCCAATTTTACACAGAGGGAAGAACTGAGGCTCAGAGAAGTTAAGTGTGTCCTTCGAGGTCACACAGGAGTAGGGATAGGATTTGAACTCTCATCTGCTGACCTGAAACCACAGGCTTCCCCATACACGAGGCAACCTTCAGGAAAATGGAGTGAAACTCTCTGGCACTTGGTCACTTCTCCTTAAGCCTTGGACTCAACAAAGAAAAGCAGAGCCATTAGTTTTTTTAAAAAAAGAAGAAAAAGAAAAAGAAAGGTAGAAAGGAAAAACAAAGAGAGAAAATAAGTGGAGGCTTTGCTCCCATCAGGGGGCAGATCGGCGTCTTTTCGCCTAGCTCCATGCCCTGATTTATGATAAAAAATTTAGAGGAAATCATTTATATTTTAAAGGATCTAAATAGCTGCATGAAAGTTTTATCTAAAGTGCCACTGTATTTATAGGCAGTTCTTCCATGCTGGAGGTAATTAATAGATGTATAAATCGCAGGGCTCCCGGCTCCCCTGCCCGCCTGACTGGATGGTTGCGCGGGGCCCTGGCACTTGGGGACACAGCTGCGAAGAGATCAGCCACCCACGTGTGTCCCCCCACCCCCACCCCATCCCCCGCCGCCGCGGTCTTGGGAAGCCTTTGCTGGGTCCCGGGGTTAATGCCGGTTAGACTGGCACTGCAGCCCGGCTACAGCTCCCCGCTGCCCGACTTCTAGTCCCTTTTAAGAGTTGTCAGAAGACAGCCCAAGAGGCGGGCTCCCCTTCTCTTCTCCCAGCCCCTCAGCCAGCACCAGGGAATTTGCCGCTCCACTCTGGTGAGCTTACAACTCCGGGAGGTCCTGTTAAATAAAATCCTGGGCTCCCGCACTCCCCCATCCCCAACCTTAACCAAACGCCCATTTCTGTCTCTGCACCCCCTGCCCAAGCTGCCAGGCGCTTGCTTTGGAGAAGGAAGCTGGTTGCGAGAGACCGAGGGCTCTGGGCGTACTTCAGTTACAGCTGTGAAATATTGATGGTTTTGGCTCTCTCTGTGACCGCCACACCTCTGTGGTTTGCCACACCTGGGGAGAGAAGCCCAGGCATGAACAAGTTAAGGAAGGCCAGATGGTTTCCCTCCAGAAACGCCATACAGACCGACCAAGGTGTCACTGCCTGAGATCATCAGGAGCCCTAAATAATTGATGGGTCTCCTGAATTTGAAAAGGAAAAAATGCACAAAATTAGATATAACAGTGATGATTCATTCCTGGTTGGACCTGTGGAAATGGGGGGAGCAGGTGCTCACCTGGTGGGCTGGGGATGGGGAGGCTAGGGGACAAAGCAGTCACATTGGTGCTCTTCCTTCACTGGGTTCCTTCCAGGGGGCCTTCACTGTCAGGATGTAGGGCAGGTAGAACCTTCTCCATCTAAACACACTCCTTTCTCTTCCTTGGGGGATGAAGGACAGACTTCCTTACTGAGGAGAAACTATCCAGCTCCCTTTTTAAAGCACCTTCATTTCCCATCCTCTAGTAATATATCACCAAAAAGTGGGTTTTAAAGAAACTTACATAGTGACCTCTTTACTCCACCATTAAATTTGAGCTGGAAGGATAAATTCATGTCTGTGTGTTCTTGTTTTGTTTGCTTATCCTGTGGCTTAAACACAGCACTACTGAAAGACTTGCCAGCCTGAGGAATTGAGGGGTTTTGTTTTGTTTTTGTTTTTTTTTGAATCGAGGTATTTTGACCTTGGGAACCCATGTGTGAGAATTGGAGAGAGAGTGTCACTAGTGATGGTGGTGGTGGTGGTGGAGACCTCACTTTCCAAGACTCATGTCTTCTATCTGGTCTGACCTATTTGGGGTGAACTGGAGAAAAAGATTATGTCAGCTTTGGATATGATTTGACCTTGCCATTGACACCTTTTAAAAGTTTAAAAGCCCAGAAGGGTTTTGCAAATCTTTGCCTTCCCCTTACTATTCACCACTTTACAAACAAAATACTATAAGCAAATACTACCCCATTCCATTTCTTACTGTGTATATTTATCAAGAATTTATTATATTTCTCAAATAATTTTTAAATCTAACAAATAGGACAAAGAAGGTCTGGGTTTGGCATCCAAGCTCTAGTAGATTATAGATATGAAGAACCTAGGAGCTCTTCTCTACTATTTTTTCAGACTTTTTTTTTCTTTCTATGAGACTGACAATTTATTAATTTCTTCTGCTCTTGCATCTTACTTCCTGAGCAGTGTAGCAAATTTTGCATGCACTGGCAACTGAGTCTTTTAAGATTCAAAACCAGGTCTGGTGGAAGGATCTGGAAATGAATTTCATATTCTAAGGGGCTGTAAGCCTCACATTATGGTAGGTGGGCACTCTTGCATTCATTTCACATTTATAACCTCCTTTTTCTCCAAAGAGCACATTACACATAACTGGGCCATTTCATTGCAGAAGGAAATGACCATGTCCATTGCAGCTAAGTGGGAAGTCTTCCTGAGTGCAGAGACCTTCTTCTTTGCTGCTGTGAGTGGGGAGTGGCTTTGTGGTAGGGGTGGCCAAAGGGTTTGGGAGAGTCAGGGACGGCTTCTCTGAGTTGCTAAGTCCTGAATGGAGAGAGGGAAACTGCCATATAACAATATCTTGGAAAAGAGGCAAAGAGAATAATTAGTGCTGTGCCCCAAGATGGAAATGGGTTTGCATGCTCGAGGAGCAGGAAGAAGGCTACTGTGGCTGGAGCCAGTGGAACAAAGGGGAGAGGAAAGGTAGATGAGCTTGGAGAGGGGAAGGGATTAAATAGGACCTTATAAGTTATGGTAAGCAATTTATGTTTTATTCTGAGTGCAGTGGAAAGTTTTAAGCAGAAGAGTGATAAACATTTTGATAAAAGTCTCATATAAGGAGACAAAACTCAGACTAGAGGCAAACAGGTGGCAGGTAGGATTTTTAGGAAAAAGTGGCACTCCTGCTGCCCCCTCTTTCTGGACTGTTCCTCCCCCCAGATAGCCACATGGCTCACTTTCTCACTTCCTTCAGGTGTCAGCTCACCTTCTCAGTAAAGCCTTTCCTGACCACTCTATATAAAATGCCTGTTCCTCCCCCCAGATAGCCACATGGCTCACTTTCTCACTTCCTTCAGGTGTCAGCTCACATGTCACCTTCTCAGTAAAGCCTTTCCTGACCACTCTATATAAAATGTCTACCATCTTGCTCCCCTTCATCCCCCATATTTCCTATGCCCCTCTCTTGTTTTATTTTTCTCTATTGCACTTATCTTTGTATATACTTTATAGCACTTTTTTTGGTTTGTTTTTTTAGTCTATTGTCTATTTTCCTAATGCTCGATGAGAACAGAGACTTTAGTCACTTCTGTGTACCTACTACCATAAACACTGCCTAGGGAATCAATAAATATGTGCTGAATAAATGAACTAACTTGAGTTTTGACAACATCTGTTTTTTTATATGAACAATGTCACTGTCTGTGTCATTGGTGAGGCACGCACCCATATCCCCTCATTCAGGCCCCCATGACTGACAGGGGAGGCTGCACAGTTTTTCATGGTCTTGGAAGGTATCAAAAGTGGGTGTCCAGTTTTGGTAGTAACCTCTCCCGACATCAGGTCTCCATCATTCTACTCCAGCTCCATGGCCCTCTTTCTGTCCCTCAAACATGCTAAGCCCATTCCCATCTCAGAACCTTTGCCTTCATGTTCCTCTATCTGGAATCTTCTTTCCACAGGCAGTAGATTGAATGGTACCCCAAAGTCATTGAAGCCTAATCCCCACTGAAACTGTTGAGGGTGGGAAATCCTATTACGGTAATTGAAAAGTGGGGCCTTGAAGAGGTGATTAGATTGTGAGGACCGTGCCATAGTGAATTGTTTAATGGTGGTCACGGGCATGGTTCTAAGGGCTTTAAAAGGAGAGCACATGAGGAGCTCTGTCTTTCTCTCTGCTCTGCCATTCTGCCATGTGAGACCCCTGCATCACTGTCACCACCACCAAGGCCTTCACTAGACATGTTCCCTGGACTTTGGACTTCCCAGCCTCCAAAACTGTAAGTAATAAATTTCATTTGCTTATAAGTTACCCAGTTCCAGGTATTTTGTTATAAGTAACAGAAATGGACAAATACATCCCATTTCTTCACCCGACTGGCTCCTCTTTGTCATTCAGTTCATAGCTCAAATGTCATGTCACCAGAGGACTTCCTGGCCTTCTCTGAACACCAATCAAAATTATTTCCATTGATCCCATCAGTCACTGTCTGTCCCATTACTCCATTTTTATTTTTCAGCCTAGCACTTCCTGCTAGAAGGAACTTACCTTCTTCCTTTATTGGTTTGCTTGTTTATTTCCTGTGAGATTTCACTAGAATACAAATATAAACTCCATGAAAGCAGGCAAAGCTAACTTTGTTTGTCATGAAATCTCCAATTCCTGACACATAGAAGGTGCAAAAATGTGTATTGAATGAATGAATGAATGAATGAATGAGTAAGTGAGTCAGACAAGCTAAGTTTGTCCTGGGCTGCAGAGTAGGTGATTAACATTACCCAGCAAACCCAATTTCCAGTCCACTCTTCCCTTTTAAGACCACATTGCCTTCCCAATGAATGTGGGAAAAGATACCCAGAGAGATAAACCAGAAGAGCTGAAACCTTTCTAAACCCAGATGAAAGGGGAGATGCTGAGCTCTTGTGGGGGAAAGAGGAAGCATGTCCAGGCTTTGGGAGGATCACCGCTTCCATTGTTCACCTGAGCCTTTGGGTCAAGAAAGCAGATTTCCGACATCATAAAACTGATTAAGAAAAAAAAAATAACAAAAACAAAAACAAAAAAAACTCGACACTGGCTATGACATGACTATTCCATTGTACAATCTGATCAAGGAAATGTATCTAGGATTACCCAGACAGTCAATTATTCATGAGCTAAATGTCCAGGCATCAATTACCTGGCTTGATGCTCTTATTCATTAAGGAGATTGAACAGCCCAACTTAACAAAGCTAGAGAAAGTTGCTAAGTAACAGAAGTTACCTGACCAGCCACAACACTGCGGCCTCCACCATATGAGTCTTTTCATGGCAAGAGATGGCCCCGGGATCACCAGCATGAGCAATCAAGTGGCAAACCCCACTGTGGCTAGTTTCAGCTTTAGCAAAGGGAAGGAGGCTGTGGGAGGATGGGCTGGATTTAGAGAAGGCAGAAGGAATGTACAAGATATAAGTAAAGTCACCTTTTTCAAATTAGCTGGACCCTTAACACGATGAATAAGAATATTTCACAACATGTAGTAATTAAAATTTTAGTTAAAAGTCCAAGATACTTATCCAGCATATCATGGAACAAAAGTAGACTATAAGCATAAGAAAGATTCGCCAGGTGACACAAATTCTGGGATTTTCTCTTCAGGCATCCATCTGAGAGAGAATCTAAAAATCATCCTAAAGATAGGGAAATTTATAAACAAGATACAACCATTTATGTAGAGGACACAGAGCTTTATATACCCCAGTATATATTTCTCTGTATAAAAACTTGTTCCACTATACATTAAACTATAGTCCTTTGACTCTACCCCCACTGCTTGCCTGTATTACTTTTATCATCAGAAAAAAAACCATGTGGGCCGGCCCGGTGGCGCACTCGGTAGAGTGCGGCGCTTGGAAGTGCGGCGGTGCTCCCGCCGAGGGTTCGGATCCCATATAGAGACTGGTCCACTCACTGGTTGAGTGCGGTGCAGGCGCGACACCGAGGGTTGCGATTCCGTTGCCGGTCGTGGTACGGGCGCAACACTGAGGGTTGCGATCCCATTACTGGTCACGAAAAAAGACAAAAAAAGGAAAGAAAAAAAAACATGTATTTTTAGAGTTGAGCTTATAGAACTTGAGGAAAGGAGTTTATGTTTTGGACTTCAGTGCCTATAGTTCTGAATACAGGGTCATCAAAAAATCAGGATGCTCACCACATCCAATGTGCTGGTAACAAATGCAGTGTGTTGTAAGCAAGAACAGCTACATAATTTGCAGAATCCAGTACATAATGAAAACGTAGATCCCTTTGTTCAAAAATTAAGAATTTCCACATAACAACAGCAGAGCATTTAAACAAGCACAGGGCTTTGTGCACCTACACAGGTCGCACACCCAAGGCTGGCTCTGGGTTGTAGGGTTAAGAGCACAAGCTTCTGAGTAAGACAGACCTGGGTGTGAGCCCTGGCTTCATTCACCCTTACTAGTTATAAGGACTCGATGAGTCTCCTTTGTAGAGTTCTTGTTTATAGAATGGAGATAATAATAGGGTTTTGTGAGGATTAAGTGAGACCATGCCTGGTACATGCTAACCACTCCACTGGGGATAATTATCTTAATGCTGTGGAAATGTTAATGATGAGTTAGTGACTACAATGGGACCAGGCTGCACCAAGTCTGATGCTAAGAGTCTGCCTGGTGGTGACTTTAATAGAAGCAATGAAAACACCAAAGTGAGGCAAACCCCTTTCTCTCTGCACTTGGGTGTCATCTGGTCGCAGTGTTTAGTGAGATTCCTTTCTTCCCACAGCTATTAGCACATGAGAAGGGCCTGATTTGTATTGATGTAAATATTTCATGTAAAGTGAGGCTGTTGCAAGCTTGATAACTCAAGTTCATTCTGAACCAACATAATTTGGCTCATTTATTCATGAAATACTTTGATGATCATTTACTAAGCACCTACTGTATGCTGGGCACCATGCCAGGCATTGAGGACCCAGGTAAGTTATATGCAATGCCTATCCTCAGGGTGGGAGAATGAGTATGGGGACATGCCTTCTGGAAAATACTGCCACCAGCCCTTGACATGACTGACTTGTTCTCAGCCTTTTAGGTCTCAACCTCTCAGGCAGGCCTTCTTCCCTAAGAAAATGTCCCAATGACTCAGTCACCCCATTTATTTCCTTCCTAGACCCTGTTACCTTATTTGTAAATGACAGGGACCATATCTTTCTCATGTCTGTATCTCTAGAAAAAAGAACAAAGCCTGGCTTGTAGTAGGAACACAGTAAATATTTTTCAGTAAATTAGCAAATGAAGTACTAGCGAAACTTGATGGTGCTGTAGGAGCACAGAGCACAGAGCACAAGCACTGTATTCTGCCTGAAATGGTTACAATGGAGGTGCCATTCAGAGGGGTGCCATTTTGGTTGAGCCTTGAGGGATTACAGGGAGTTCATCAGGCAAACAAAGATAGGTAGATATTCCAGACTGAGGGACAGCTTGTGCAAAACCAAGAGGCTCAAGCGAGTTTCAGAACTGCAGGTGTTTTAGCAGGACACAGGGGCAGGGGGCAGGTGACAGGAGGGGCAGGTACTAAGTCTAGAGATGAAAGTGGAGACCAGACCATGAAAGACGTTAAATGCAATTCTAAGGAATCTGAGTCTCATACTGTAGGCAACAAAGCTTACTCCAGTTATCTGCCTGCTGTGTGCCAGGCACAGGCTAGGTGAGGTAACACAGCAGTGAGCAAGACACACACGGTCCCTGCCCTCAGGGAGCTTACTTTCTAGCAGGGAAGACATGACATTAAATATATAATTATGGGCCGGCCCGGTGGCGCACTGCTATAGTGCGCCGCTGGGAAGCACGGCGGCACTCCCGCCGAGGGTTCGGATCCCACATACAGACCGGTTCCC
>NW_007726573.1:265893-294578 GCF_000696425.1 Galeopterus variegatus
TCGGATCCCACATGCAGACCGGTTCCCGCTCACTGGCTGAGCGAGGTGCGGGAGCAATGCCAAGGGTTGCGATCCCGTTGCTGGTCCCGGGCCGGTACGGGGGCGACACTGAGGGTTGCGATCCGTTGCCGGACATGGAAAAAGACAAAAAGGAAAAATAAATAAATAAATAAATATATATATAATTATGGGGCCGAGCCCATGGCGCACTCGGGAGAGTGCGGCGCTGGGAGCGCAGCAGCACTCCCGCCACAGGTTCATATCCTATATAGGGATGACCGGTGCGCTCACAGCGCTCACTGGCAGTGAGTGTGGTGTGGCCGGTCTCAAAAAGGACAAAAAATAAATAAATAAATAAATAAATAATTATGTATTATTTCATCATTAAACAAAAATAATTAAAATCCCTGTGATTAAACATTACAGAGAAGAACAGGGTGTGATGGGAGCCCATAACAGGGAGATCTCACTTGGTCTGGGATTAGAGAGTGCCCCCCACTACCACCACTTTGATTCTTAACTCAATCCTATAAAAATCTATTGCTTGATGTCAAAAGTTAACTTAAACTACCTATACCGATGGGGGAGTGGGAATCTCACATATATATATATATATACAGATAAGTTCAGCGAGTCCATTCCCAGATAGATATATTTGGTTTAATGCAATTTATGTAAAATTTTATAACATGCAAAATACTAGTATTGTCTAGTGGTACATTCATATAGTATAAAGACAAGCGTGGGAATCATGAACACCAGAATCAGTACAGTGGCTCACTTGGGGATAGGGGTGAAGGCTGGAAAAAATAATATCAATGATGAGGTTCAACTGTATTTATGATGTTTTATTTCTAAACAGAAGATAGATATATGGGCTTATTATCTATACCTTTTTATATATTTGAAATATTTCACTTTAAAAAGAAAAAGTTAACTGGTCTATACTGAGTATTTTTTATTAGCCATCATTATCATAAAAGACTGTAACACCTGTCCTCCAAGAGAGTACAGAAAATGGAAATACCTATGTGGTACCAATTCTATCACACATTGTGAGAAAATAAACTTCAAGGCTATAAAAACTTATACTGGGTCAAAAACTTTACTCAGGGGCCGGCCCGGTGGCGCGCTCGGTAGAGTGCAGCGCTTGGGAACGTGGCGGCGCTCCCGCCGAGAGTTCGGATCCCATATAGAGACCGGTCCGCTCACTGGTTGAGCGCGGTGCGGGCGCGACACCGAGGGTTGCGATCCCGTTACCGGTCATGAAAAAAGACAAAAAGGAAAAAAAAATAAAATAAAATAAAAAAACTTTACTCAGTCCTGTAAGTCCTTCCCAGGGATTCTGCATATAAAATAAGTAAGTAAAGGAACAAAATGCTCTTCTTTGTTCTTTTAATCTGTTCTTGTAAAAGCAGCTCTTCCAAACTAGAACTCTTTTTTTTTTTTTTTTTGTTTTTTGTCTTTTGTCTTTTTCCGTGTCCGGCAACGGATCGCAACCCTCAGTGTTGCCCCCGTACCGGACCGGGGACCGGCAATGGGATCGCAACCCTCGGCGTTGCTCCCGCGCCTCGCTCAGCCAGTGAGCGGGAACCGGTCTGTATGTGGGATCCGAACCCTCGGGCAGGAGCGCCGCCGCACTTCCCAAGTGGCGCACTATCCAGTGCGCCACCAGGCCGGCCCCAAACTAGAACTCTTTGGTGACTGGCTGGACCCCTTGCAAATTCCTTTTATCTTTATTTGGGAAACAGGCAACTAAAATGAAAAGCAACCTAGGGAAGGCAGAAATAGCTCAAGTTCTCACCAACAATGCCAAAGTCTAGGCGTCAGAGGGACAGCTCAGCAATCGATGGTTAAGTGCAGGGGAATGGCTGATCCTTGCCCTGTCATAAATTGCCTTCGATGGCACCCCTCTGATGGGACTCCTGGGTTTGCACGCATCTCCAGGATCTATGACCAAGGTCAAAGCTAGACCCTGCTAGAGAGGAGGAACAATGGGCTTCGTTGTTTCCAGATGTTTTCTCATGAGTCCATGGTAGGTCTCTGTGGCAGTCCTTAAAATAGCCATTGAGGAGTAACTGGACTGGCAGCCAGTTATTGATCATTCAGCAGAGTGCTAGCAGCTGTCATCAGGCCAGAGTAATAGAGAGACCATGTACCCACCCTCCCCTGGCAGAACACATTTCCCCAAATCCTCATCACAGGCCCAGAACTAAAAGCCCTAACTAATTTGCTATCTCAGCAGTACAATGTCTAATAATATCCTCTGATAAATAGAGATAGTGTTTGGAAGGTGGACAGTGCTTTCTAGATTGACAGCCCAATTGTAGGAGACACAAAGGCATCAAGCAATCATCTGAAGTGAAGGTCTATAAAACCATCAGCAATGGAAGCTCTTTTCTACCCTCAGTCTGTTTCCATTGGCCTATTCACTTTCCAAATCTATCCATCCATCCACCCATCACAACATGGTTCAGTGTCTATCTGTGTCAAGTTCCATTCTAGGTTATAGGATATGAAAATGACAAGGTTTTAGTCCTGGAGGAGTGAGTACACAATCAAAGTTGACCACATACCCCACTGGAAATAGGACTTGGCATGAGGTTTCTAAGGAAAAGATTCTCCTCCTACTTTGATATGTCACGTTAACTAGATGATGAGTTCAAAGATGAAGCCTAGGGCCAGCCCGGTGGTGCACTGGAGAGTGCGCTGCTTGGGAGCGTGGCGGCGCTCCCGCCAAGGGTTCGGATCCCATGTGGAGACCGGTTCCCGCTCAATGGCTGAGTGCAGTGCGGGCGCAACACCGAGGGTTGCGATACCGTGGGAGCGTGGCGGCGCTCCCGCCGAGGGTTCGGATCCCATGTGGAGACCGGTTCCCACTCAATGGCTGAGTGCAGTGCGGGCGCAACACCGAGGGTTGCGATACCATTACCGGTCCCTGGTACGGGCGTGACACCGAGGGTTGCGATCCCGTTACCGGTCAGTAAAAAAGACAAAAAGGAAAAAAAAAAAAAGATGAAGCCTAGATAGTCTTGTCTGGGAATGACCAATAGGTTTGTTATATCTCCTGGGCTACTTGTATTCAACTGGTGATGGCTGTCCGGCACATTCATAAGAATGATTCTGAGCATCAGTTCAGGTGGTGGGAAAGAATGTTGTGGATAATTAGTGATGTCTGTCGCAGGTGAAGAATAAGAGAATGGCCACACAAATTTGCTTTCCCTGGTGTAGTAAAAAGACAACAGCCTAGAAACCCATACAGGCTCTGATTTTACTTCTCTCAGTAATAGCCATGGATCTTAGGCAAGTTAGTTGCTTTCTCTCCCTCAGTTTCCTCATCTATGGAACAAGGATGATAATATATTCCCTGCTCTGTCTTCCTCCAAAGCTTGCAAGTATGTACTGAGTATGAGAAAGTATTTGCAAGCTGCAAATCACTATATACTTATAAGAGACTCTTTTAATTATACTGTAGGTTAGTATTGTACCCAAAGAATTAGGCTTTAATTTGGGAGGGGAGGAGATCAATCAGCTTATTGTTTTTCTGTTCTGTTCATATTACTGAAAACACTTACATGAGGTATGCCTTTTTGATGTCAAGGAACAGGGCGGGCCAGTTAGCTCAGTTGGTTAGAGTGTGATGTTATAACACCAAGGTCTAAGGGTTCAGATCGCTGTACCAGCCAGTCACCAAAAAAAAGGTGGGGGGACATTCAAAATAGAAGAGTATCTTAAGGATTCCTTAAAAGTGAGGGTAACAGAGTTCTCATGAGAACTCAGGAACAGTGGGGGCTCATGGAGACTGGTCCCCAGTTCAAGATCAGGTGGGTGGTTTATGATCAAATGTAGGCCTGGGGTCTTTGTCATTCCGTCAGCAGCAGGAGCCTTTGATCTTTCACCTCATGACAACTCTCCCATGATGACTCCTCTTTGTGATGTAGATAATGATAATAATGAGGAAGATAAAGATGGTTACTGATACTGTGTCAGGCACTGTGCCAAAGGCTTTATAGAGATTTCTTAATTTAATTCTTCCAACAGTGCTGAGAGATAGGTACTATTACTCTCATTTTAGAGGTAAGTTGAACCAAGTCTTAAGAGGCTAAGCAATACACAAGGTCATGGAGCTAGTGAGGACCAACTGACAGCAAAGCCTGTTGAGGTCTCATCCACTACACTCTACTGCCACCCGTCCTAGAAGTCTCCAAGCAAG
Organism: Galeopterus variegatus; assembly: GCF_000696425.1. Classification (NCBI taxonomy): domain Eukaryota; kingdom Metazoa; phylum Chordata; class Mammalia; order Dermoptera; family Cynocephalidae; genus Galeopterus; species Galeopterus variegatus. The sequence continues at coordinate 270,107 of NW_007726573.1, forward strand.
AGGATATAACCATCCAACAAAGAATAACTCATGCGTCAGGCTAGGAATTGGATTTGACCACCCCCAGAGCCTGTATAGCTTCAAATTCTGTGATTCTAGCCCCACTATTATCCGGGTGTAAAGAATCATTGTTTTAAGCAAAAGGGTTATTTTTCAGGAACAGGCAACCCGAAGGAACCACAATTAACCCTGGAATGTTGTAGTTCTATTATTCATGATTTTTTTTTAAAGCATCTTGTATTATTAAGTTCTAACAATGCAGCAAAAATTAGAATTTTCCCCCATTTCACTCTCATCACCTGTTTCTGTTCCCAGAACTCGTAAAATTTCCATTTTCTAATATCACATTTTACAGAGCCTTTGTTCATAATGTAGACCACATCCTTTTAGCATTTACATCCTAGCAGGTAAATAACATTAATTTTAAGAAGTTCCCATCATATGCTTCTTAAGAACTAGCTAAAGTCTATATATAGTACAAATGCTTGGGCCTGTCTAGACCACCAAAAGGAACTATTCTGCCATAGAACATTGGGTAAAGTTTGTTGAATCGACAGCTCCCTTATATCCACTAATTTTAAAATATCTTGTTGCAACTTCACATCTTAGATTGTATCCATTTTGCCCAAAAAGTGGTTACCAGGACTTAGAGATGAACAGCATGGACAAATGGAGCTCAGCATTTCAGTCCCAGATTCAGCCCAAGGTTTAGCTTTTCCTACCCCTGGGTGGGAAAGTTATGTAGAGTAATTTATCTCTAATCATAGCATAATATTTAGTACCTACGCATAGAGTTGTTTAAAGGAAAAAAAATAAATTAATGTCTGCACAGTGCTCAGTGGCTGAAATTTATTTATTTTAAATTTTTATTGAGTCATAATTGATTATGCATATTTTGGGGGTTCAACATTGACATATGTTGATCAAATCAGTATTACCAGCATATATATATTGTTAAAAATCACACTTATTCTTTATGTCCCTGTCCAATCTCTCCCTATCTCATTCTCCCACCCGCCTCCCACCTCTGATAACACTAGATTTCTTCTCTCCTTCTGAAAGAGTAATGGTTACTCTGTTGATTTGTTTCCTAGATGATCTGTCCAATGCTGAAAGGTATGTTCAGGTCCCCTGTTACTCTGTTGATTTGTTGCCTAGATGGTCTGTCCAATGCTGAGAGGTATGTTCAGGTCCCACAGTATTATCATAAAGCAGATGCTTCTTCTGTCCCTCTGGAATGGGCTTTATGGAGAGTGACATCCTCTTCTTTTCTTTGGTCTCTGTTGGTGACTCTCCTTGTGTCAATGCACTCCAGTGGCTCACGGACCATCTGCATGGTGGTTGTGGTGTCTGGCTGCTTTTGCAGCAGCCGTGGATATTGTGGTGGCTGTGGTGGGCCACCCACATGGAGGTGATGTTTTTGGCATGCTCTTTACCTAGTTGCTGGTGGTGGTGGCAGTGTGCCTTGTTGTGGGAGGGGGGTCTGGTCTCCTCCCCCTTTACTTCTAAAATGGGGGAACTTCCTGTGAGGACCAGCACTTGAGCTCTGTGGTTTAGCTAAATTGCTGCTTTGCTACCAGTTCTCTAGGGAAGGATTTTGTGCAGCTCAGGTTTTAATGGTTGACTTTACCAGTACTCCCAGCTCTCGAGAGATCCAGTGCACCTGGGTTGTGTAGAAACTCTGGTCTGGGCCCGAGTCTTTTCATCAAATTGCACCCTATGCAATTCTATATTCCTGACCAGTCTCCTCTGAGTGGTCCTTCCCTGACCGGCGGCAGGTCAGCTGTCCTTGCTGTGCCCCAGTGGTCCCCCAGTGGGCCCATCTCCCCCACCACCCATGCTGCGTACACTTCTCATGGGATGGGTCGTGTGCCAGTCCCTTGTGATGACTCACCAGCCTCTGAGTGACTCCTTTTTTCCATTGTTGTGGCTCCTCGCTCCTATGTGGGTCCACAGGAACCCTATTAGTGGTCTTGTTGGCCTGGGGGGCCACTATGGCCCTCTTCTCCCCTGCTGTCTCCAAGCAACTTCATCCAAAGGGCATAGCTGTGACTTTTGCCAGTTCCTGTTCCATGCACTCAGCAGCTCCAGCCTGGATGCAGCCAGAGCTCGAAACAGTCAGAGCAGTTTTTTTCTTTCTCTCATTGTGGCTTCACCTGTCTTCATGCACTCCATAGGTCTCTCTTCCTCTTCCCCTGAGCTCTAGCAACCCCAGCTTGGCTGTTGTTGCTTTTTTTTTTTTTTTTTTTTCCCTATGTTGTTGCTTTTTTATAGTTGTAAATTGGTTGATTTGTGGGAGAGAGTGATGTTGGGGACTTTCTATTCTGCCACATTGACCAGAAGTCAGTGTCTGAAATATTTAGGTCCTCAATAAATGGTAGGTATTGTCACTGCTGTGGTGGTGACAGTGGCTGTCATGGGCATCTTTCCATATAAATATGTAAAGCTCTTCCTCAGCCTTTTAATGACCGCATAGTATTCCTCTGTAAGGATATTTCACTATTCATCTGTATTTTCTGAATTTCTTAGAGTGATTATTATGTATCACATAAGTAATAAGAAAATATTTTTTAAAACTGGTAATCACAGCCACTTGTTCTTGCTAACAAAAACATAACTACCCCAAGCTCTCCCAAACCAGGACAGTGGGGGGCTGAGGGCCTCAGCCGTGCCCCACTGATACCCACAACCAGCCCAGTGATGAACACCAAGCTGCTGCAAGAAGCACCCCAGGCTCCCGAGCTGGGGTCATGGGGGACAAGGGCTTCAGCCACAGCCCCCTGACATCTGCATTCAGCCCAGCAATGACCAAACCACCACTAGAAGCCCCCGGGTCTCTCCTGCAGGAATGAGGGGGATGCCACAGGCCTCAATTCTGCCCCTCCCCCTTCCTCCTTCTCCCACCTTATTTACATCCTCTTTCCCTTCTCCCCTCCCCCCAACTGCTCCACAACATCATAGAATGTAAAAAATGTATATATTAATAAATAAATAAACCTAAAAATATATATCAGAGATTGAAAGTCCTCATTAAGCCTCATTAAATGCATGTATTTGTGGATGTAACTGGAGAGCCATCTGAAAGTGGACCAAGGGAAGATTGTCCACCTAACTGGAAAGGTAGCTCAAGGATGAGCAATGAAATAGGCCATTTCATGCAATAAAGCAAAGAACTTTATTACAGGGTAACATGCCTACAGAGTGCTGTGGATTGGATGTCCCCACAAAGCTCACTGAGACTTAATCCCCATTGTGACAATATTAAGAGGGTGGGAAATCTTATTATGGTAATTGAAAGGTGGGGTCTTGAAGAGGTGATTAAATTGTGAAGATCATGCTATAGTGAATGGATTAATCCATTGATGGTTTGATGGTGGTCATGGGTGTGGCTCGGATGGCTTTAAAACTAGAGACTGAGGGGCCGAGCCCGTGGTGCACTTGGGAGAGTGCGGTGCTGGGAGCGCAGTGACGCTCCCGCCGTGGGTTCGGATCCTATATAGGAATGGCCTGTGCACTCACTGGCTGAGCGCGGTGTGGGCGACACCACACCCAGGGTTGTGATCCCCTTACCAGTCACAAAAAAAGACAAAAAATAATAATAATAATAACTAGAGACTGAGAAGCTCTCTCTTGCTTCTGCCTTTCTTGCAATGCGATACCCTGTGTTGCTGAAGTCACCACCAAAGAAGGCTCTCACCTCATGGATTCCCTGAACTTTGGACTTCCCAGCCTCCAAAACCGTAAGTAACAAACATTGTTTCTTTACAAATTACCCAGTTTCAAGTATTTCTGCTATAAGCAATTTATACACAGAGTAATGGGTCAGGCAGACAGCAGCCCAAAGGCATGTGCCAGGCTTCTCTCTGCACTATCTCAAGGCTGAGCTCAGGTTTATGCATGTAGTGCATAAATAAGTTTAATGTAATTAGTTCCAAATGTTGATGCAGGTGTCCAGGGCAGCTTATCGTCACATAGGTACTTAATCTTCTCTTCTTCACAGTCAGCAGATTGTTCCTATCTGTTCTAACTACCTTTCCCTTATATACCTTTACAGGAAGGGCCTAAGATGGAGTCAGTTGTGCTCACAATCCCACAAGTACTATTTCAGAATTGCTGAAGAAAGTCTCACCTAGCTGATCTTCATATAATGACAACCAATTTCCCCCATATTATTACTAAGTGTCCTAGAGAGATTAAGTGCATGGTGACAACCCTCTAAACTGAGAACATGTGACCTCTTCATTTATTCTTTGCAATGTTTAGCAGTAATCAGATGGCAAATGTTAATATTCTGCTAGTTAATTAATGTCATTAAAAGCATGAGTGTGAAATTTAGCCCCAACTCTTACATAAACATGGCGTCCTCAACAGTATCTCCTCTTCTATACCTGGATGGGCAAGTGGACTATCTAAGAATCCACACAGACACATGCAAATATGGGTCAGCTTCATTTGGGGAATCCTGAAGGCACTGAAGGGCAGTTCCTTATATATTTTACTTTGAAAATACACATTTAAAATATCATGTAAACTCTTAAAAAGCATATAATAATTCAAACCTATTATAATTCATTGCTTCTCACGATATACAGGATCTTTTTAAGGCAAATTGAACATATCACATGGCCAACTCTGAAATGAAGTAAAAGCCTTTATTTTTCTTTGGAAGTTTGAAATCACTGTAATTAAAACAAGGAAAATTGTGTTTCTCATCCAACTGCGTGAATAAGTTACCACTTTGCTATACTTTTTATTGTGTCTTCCCATTACTTTTGGTGTGATATTTGCCTTGTTTTAATTACACAGTTATCTCAAAGCTTCTGGAAGGCAGGTGTGTGGGAGGGAGGTTTATCAAGCAACTTAAGCAATACCTTTTAAAGGGCCATTTCAGTCCACTGCAGGACACGGATGAATTGTGTAGTCCACAGTACATATATCACAGCCCTTACCACAGGGGCCATTCAACTCTTCTGTGGATTAAAGCATAATTATTGTACAGTTTGCCTTTGGCATTTTAGACTTGTGTCTGTGAAACTGTGAGTGTGACTTAGCTCCGCCTGTGTCATGAAGGTGTGTAGTAATAAAACTGGTGCCTTAAGTCGCTTCCTCAAAACAGAATGGGATGAGAATTGACGTATCCAACTCCTGAAAAGAACTTCTGGTATGATAGTAACCTCCAAAAAGTCCTTAAATTCACAGATTTGGAAAACAGAATGTTGCGTGAAATGCTCTCAGGAAATTATGAAGTTGGTCACCCACGGACCCACCCATGGGGTTGGCCCACAGTAGTGATTGGTGCTGAATATCACAGGTGTAGTGAAAGCCAGGGGCCTTCTGTCAGGCTCTGGCCAGCAATCCTGCAATTGAGAGATGCCACATCAGGGTGTGTTTGCAACAATACAGAAATGGCAGATGGCAGACAGGTAGCAAGGAACATCTCTCTCCTACACAAGGGCCCCAAAGGTACACACAAAAGATACAGTGTACAGAGGAGGTATGTGTATCAGCCCCATTAGATGGTCTGAGATAATGGCTTAAGAGCACCTGTCTAGACTCAAAAGGACAGGAGCTGCAATCCTGGCTTTGCCTCTTCCCAGCTGTGTGACCTGGGGCAAATTACTGGGCCACTCTGAGCTTTTGTTTCCTCATTCGTAAAATAGGGATGCTATCAGTACCCATCTCACACAGTTAGGTGTGAGTGCTCATTACAATTGGTGCAGACAAACAAGCAGTTCCTAACAGTGCTGCTGCTGCAAGAAGAAAAGTACAAATTTTAAAAGGTTATAAGAATTGGTGAGGGCCACCAGAGAGCTTTGCTGGACTCCCATGATTCCCATGTTATAACTGAAAAAATACAACTTTTCTCTATAAAAAATATTTTTCTTATTGCATGTTCATTATAAAACATTAGAAAATATGGAGAAGCACAAAGAAATTAAGTAAAGCAATTCACAACCCACAATTGCTCTAACATGCGTGTATATATCACTCCAATATTTTTTTTTCTGGACATCCATATTTACTCATACAACTGTTAATTTTCACCATCTTCCCCCTAAGCTCGTCCCTCCCCCAATGTTTCCTGTCCCCCAAAATGGTACCATTATTTTCCCAGTTACTCAGGACAGCATCTGGGAATGACGTTTGATTATTCTCTTTCACATCCCACATCCAATCCATTGACAAATCTTGTCACCTGCACCCTCAAGATATACCCAGAATCTCACCACATCCAAGGCCATCACCATGTCCAGACCACCAACATCTCTTGCCTTTTAACTGACTCCCGACTTCTGCTCTTACCTCCCTGTCTCCCTAGTTGATTCTCAAAACAGCCAGATTGACCCTTTTTAAAAGAGTTTTATTACATCATACCCCTGCTCAAAACCTTCCAGTAATTTCCCATCATACTCAGAATAAAATCCCAAGACCTTCCCAGGACCTACAAATCTTACGTGATCTACTTGCCAACCCCACTGCCCCTACAATATTCTCTTCCTCACCCCTTCCTACTCCCCACCCTGCTTCCTGTGCTCCAGCCACAGGAATAGCAGAACCCCACTCTGAGCTCACTCATCCCTCTGTCTGCAATGCTGTGCTCCCAAGATGTGCGTGTGACGTGTTCCCATGCACATTTCTGCTTTTTCTGTTTATCTTCTGTCTTCCCCAGCAGAAGAAACTCCATGAGAGCAGGGGCTCTGCTTACCTCATTCACTGCTGTGGTTCCAGGTCCTACTACAATGTCTGTCCCATAAGGAACATGCACATAGATGAGACTGACATTGACTCAGAATTACACTAGCAAATGCAAAACTACAACTGTGATAAGTGTTCGCACTAGTTGAGACAGGCTGGGTTCTGCTGCTATGACAACCCCTGAATTTCAGTCATCTAAAATAATGAAGAATTGTTTCTCTCTCATAATACATGCCCATCATATGTCAGTGGAGGTGGGAGGTGGTCTCTGCTCAGATCACCTTCACTTAGTGATGAAGGCTGACTATCTACCATTGGACAGTTGCCAGTCCACAGCAGGGGACAGAGATAAGAGCAGATTAGACTGTTTCTTAAAAGCTTCGTCATGGAATTTCTTTATGTCATTTCTGCTCCCATTTCATAGGCCATGGCAAATCACATGGTCAGTATTAACTCCATGGAGGCAAGGAGTATAATCCAGTCATGTACCTAGAAGGAGGGAGATCAGGAGTATAGGGTGGGGCGGCAGGGACAGCGTGACCCAGGGATGTTCATGGCTTTCTTGTTGGATCTCTGGGTCCCCTTTTGGGCCCTGCCTGTAGGTTGTTGGTGCTACTAGATGGCAAGTAGCTCTAGTCCTGGCCTGGCTGGGATTCTCAAATGCCTGGGTCCTCCCTACCCTGCAGCTTGCCTGACCTGCTAAATGCAGTCACAAGCACGGGGGGATCCAGTGCCTGAGTAAACCTACCGGCCAGCATCCAGGCCGAATGATCAAGGGCCCTGTATTAGTTTGTTTCTGTTTCTTATAACAGAATACCTGAAACTGGGTAATCTACAAAGAAATGATATTTGTTTCTTACAGTTTGGAGGCTGGGAAGCCTATGCTCCAGGGGGCACATCTGGTGAGGGCCTTCTCGGTGGTGACTCTCTATAGCAACTCAAGGTGTCACATGTCAAAAATGAGCTGAGCAAGAGAGCTAACGTTCCCACTTGCTCTCCCTATAAAACCATCAGAACCATGCCTATGATGACTCATCACTTCATAAATGGATTGATCCATTAACAAGGGCATAGTCCTCACGATTCAATCACCTCTGAAAGGCCTCACCTTTCAATTACCACAATAGGATTTCCCACCCGCTTAACACTGTTACAAAGGGGGTCAAGTTTCCAATACACGAAACTTTGGGGACACATTTGTTCCATAGCAGACCCCAAGCTGCTGAACCAATGAGGAGATGGACGCTGACAGTGAGACATCTATTGAAGTATTTTCTTTGTCTCAGACTTTGCCTGGTGCTGTTTTTGTGAGATGCTGGGGAGTAGGGATGATTCATACGAGTACTTTTCAAATTGTAGGGTTGGCCCAGGGGGAGAAGTTTGGATGGAACTGGAAAGGGGACTGTGAAGTCAGACCTTGCCAAGTCCCTTTTTATGCTTTTGCATTAGGAGAATTTTGAATATATCCAACAGTCCACAGAATAGTACAATGAACCCCGCATACTCAGTATGACGCAGGTCTGACCACCAACTGCCCACAATCTCTCCTGCCCCCTCCTGTGTTATTTGGAAGCAAATCTCAGGCACTGGGTTATTTCTTCTGTAAATATTTCAGAATGTATCTCTCTCAGATAAGGGCTCTTTAAAACACAAAATGTATTACACCTAAAAAAAAATTATCTATAAGTCCTTAATATCATTAAATTTCTAATGAACATTCAAAAAAATACATAATAAATAGTTCACTGATATTAAAATTTGTGACAGAATTATATTATCTTGTTCTCAGAGTTTTGGTGATGCTGTATTTGGTCAACAGCACCAATAACTATCACAGTGCTATGCAGAAAAGGTCTGCCTCACCTATGATGACTCTGAGAACATACAGCAGGGATCTGAACCCTATTTGTGGGGTCAGGGAAGGCTTTCCTGAGGAAGTGATGTTTGAGCTGGGATCTGAAGGATGTGTCACTGAAGGGAAAGGAAGATGTTTCAAGGAGAGAGAACTTCTCAGACAATGGCCTTGTGATAGGGAGAGTTATTGAAAAAATTCAAAGGGGAGAATAATTGGAGCTAGAATAAGAGAGGCGGGCAGGACCAGGGCTCTGTGTGTCCCTGCATTCACATGAGGGTTAGAGTGTGTACACATGTCTTATTTTTACAAAGCAGGTATCAAACCCAAATTGTTTTATAGTTTTTTTTTTTTTTTCCTTTTTGTCTTTTTTCGTGACCGGCAACGGATCGCAACCCTCAGTGTTGCACCCATACTGGACCGGGACCAGCAACGGGATCGCAACCCTCGGTGTTGCACCCGCACCTCGCTCAGCCAGTGAGCGGCCGGTCTGTATGTGGGATCCGAACCCTCGGCGGGAGCGCCGCCACACTCCCAAGCAGCGCACTGTAGCAGTGCGCCACCGGGCCGGCCCCGTATAGTTTTTTTTTTAACTTAACATTATATTGTAAATAATATTCCTTGTCATTTTAAACTCTCATATAATTTTTAATGATGGCATATAGCACTCTTATGTAGTGAAGTCATAATTAATTTAATTAATTTAACTAATCTCCTATTGCTCAGCTTTGAAATGTCTCTAGTTTTTTTCACCACAGTAAATATCACTAAAGAGAAGACCTTTGTAATTCAGTCTTTGCACTCTTTTACCATTGTTTTGGATAAATTACTCAGAGCACAATTGCTAGGTAAAGGGGTATGCAATTTTTAAGCTCTTTCTTTCGTTCTTTCTTTTCTTTCTATGAATTGGCAACTCATTCTCAGAACAACTTCTGCGGCTCTGTACACACAACCCATATGGCTTTCCTTTAAACATTACATCATTTGAAAGTCATTTTATTTCACTATTTTTCAACACAATCCATTGCATCAGAGGCAAGGAAAAGAGTCGTGAGGAAAGATACCTCCAAATGCCCAGGGATATTTCATTGAGACCAAACAGCAAAACTCATCTATCAGGCAATAGTTTCCAGTAAGTACCCATCATCACATCTACGATATAGATCTCTCTGGCAGCAAACATTTAGGGGCCATATAATTCAGGAGTCATTGTCGAAACAGATCAATGGGTCCTGCACATGATAACAAGCTTTCACCCGCAATTGAGAGCTGGAGAGTCTGTGCCTCTCTTGACTGAGCAACCTGGACTGTGAATGGCAAATCACCATTCAGCCCTCAGTGGGAGGCAGCACTTTCCGTTCCAAGCCCAGCCCCGAAGCAGCGGAAAGGGGAAGCAGTGTGGCTTTGTGGTTTGATTAGACAACTGGGCCATTAGAACTTCAAGTTCTCTTTCGGGCTCTGCCAATGACTTCCCCGATGGCCTCAATACTGTCTGTCTCCTTTCTCTTAGTGGTGAAACGGAGACAACAATGCTACTAGCATCCTCCACATAAAGAATACATCCAAGTGATTGAAGACTTTTAACACATCCGGGCATCCATAAGAGAAACTTTGTTGCCAAGGGCAATTTTTTTTTTCCTTTTTTTTTTTTGTGTGTCTTTTTTCGATCTACTACTTATTATGCAACCGATCGCAACCCTCAGCGTCGCGCCCGTACCGGACCGGGACCAGCAACGGGATCGCAACCCCCAGTGTTGTGCCCGCACCTCACTCAGCCAGTGAGCAGGAACCGGTCTGTATGTGGGATCCGAACCCTCAGCGGGAGCACGGCTGCACTCCCAAGCGGCGCACTGTAGCAGTGCGCCACCGGGCCGGCCCCAAGGGCAATTTAAAAAAAAAAAAAAAACCACCATTGTGTCAGAGCTTTTGTTATATCACTTACTTCAGAAAAGAACTTCAAGTTCTCTTTAAAGCTAAACCAATGACTTCCCCGATGGCCTCAATAATGTCAGTCTCCTTTCTCTTAGTGGTGAAACGGAGACAACAATGCTACTAGCATCCTCCACATAAAGAATACATCCAAGTGATTGAAGACTTTTAACACATCCGGGCATCCATAAGAGAAACTTTGTTGCCAAGGGCAATTTTTTTTTTCCTTTTTTTTTTTTGTGTGTCTTTTTTCGATCTACTACTTATTATGCAACCGATCGCAACCCTCAGCGTCGCGCCCGTACCGGACCGGAACCAGCAACGGGATCGCAACCCCCGGTGTTGCGCCCGCACCTCACTCAGCCAGTGAGCAGGAACCGGTCTGTATGTGGGATCCGAACCCTCAGCGGGAGCACGGCCGCACTCCCAAGCGGCGCACTGTAGCAGTGCGCCACCGGGCCGGCCCCAAGGGCAATTTAAAAAAAAAAAAAAAAACCACCATTGTGTCAGAGCTTTTGTTATATCACTTACTTCAGAAAAATCTGGGTTTAATGGTTATGCAAAGAGGCACCAAAACGAAGGCACCAATGAGAAATAAGAAATGTGGCAAATTGTCTTGCCTTTGTCTCCACAATGAGCAAGTCAGCAAAAATGATATTAAAATGTAAAGCTTGTTGGAAGTATGAAAACAATGTAGAAGAAATATTTGTTTATGTTTATGGAAAGATAATAATTTATTGTTGGATGAAAAAGATAATGAAAGCAATATGATCAGTATGATTCCATTATTAAAACTTATGAGTACATAAATATGTAATGCGTTAGATGTGGGGGAAAAAACTTGATAGGTATACACACAGAGAATTATCAAGTGGCTTTCTGTGGATTTTTATTTTCTTCTTTCCCTATTTTCTGACTTTTCTACAATGAGCATAAATTACTTGAGCACTAAAAATTATTTTAAAGTAACTGATGAATATTTTAGAAGACAATGATCTTTGTGAACCTAAATAGAGAATAAACGGGAAGCTTTTATATTATATATATATGGACATGATCCAAAACTGAGTAATATGAAATATTTGTTTTCATTGGAAAGAAGTAAGTAAATCAAGGGGAGCAGGCATTTCCTGACTTGAAGCTGACATATTCAGGGACCTGACCAAGAGTAGTTATCAACTTTTGTATAACCTCTTAGAAAACTCTGTTTCTAACTGTTGTTACAGATTAGATTCTCCTTTTTCACTGCAGATGAAGCAGATTTTAGTTCCAGCCAAAGAGCTGATTGAAGGTAAGATGGAGCATCTAAACAGCCATTGTCTCTTCATGTTTTCGTAGCAGTCACCAACCCAACACTTAGTACCATGAAGTCTCATTAAGTCCAGGGGACTCTCATGCCACAATATGCATGCCCACGTGTATCAAGTACAAGCCTGTTGAACTAAGTAACATAGAGCTAAGTGGGGTCTTGATCTATGACCATGACAATAACAAGCCTATATATGGTGGCTCTTCTTATAGATGGCTTGTTCATACCACACTTGCGGAGAGTTCAAATAAAATCCTGCCAGAATAGAATGAAGAACTGTTTTTCATCTGACTGCCATCCATTCCCCCTTCTACTGACATACACCCCAATTTTGTTCTGGGAAGCCAGCCCTTCCTGAATGGACACGATTTGGGTGGGACTGTCAGTCAAGAGTTCTGTCTTTTCCTGGCTGATGTTCTGACATAAGCCAGGCCAGTGTTCTCTGCATAGAAACAGAATCTTTTTTTTTTTTCTCTTTTGTCTTTTTTACTGACCGATAACGAGATCGCAACCCTCGGTGTTGCGCCCGCGCCATGCTCAGCCAGTGAGCGGGAACCGGTCTCCACATGGGATCTGAACCCTCGGCCGGAGCGCCACCGCTCTCCCAAGCGGCGCACTCTCCAGTGCGCCACTGGGCCGGCCCGAGAAACAGAATCTTGAGTGGACTGACAAGGGCTGCTGATCTGAACCCTCGGCGGGAGCGCCACCGCGCTCCCAAGCGGCGCACTCTCCAGTGTGCCACTGGGCCGGCCCGAGAAACAGAATCTTGAGTGGACTGACAAGGGCTGCCGGAGTTAGTTCATTCTCTGCAAATGGCAGCACCTGAAAGGACAGGCCCTCTATTCCTGCTTCTTCAGAACTACCTGCTCCCTGCCATTCCTTGAGATCTTCAGCCGTTCTTCAATTCTGTAAACAACTCTCTATTTCCAGTAAGTTCCTTTTTGTTTAAGTCAGACTTAGTTTTCATTGCTCACAACCAAGGAACCCAAAGAGATACCAAGCTGCCATTCAAGGGCCACTCTCCCATCCAGCCCTCTGACATCCAGCCGATTGCAGTCACAAGCTGATACCAGATAAACTACATGTGCATGAAAAACGTGTGTCTGGAGTCTGGTGACAAGAGGCCAGAAAATACCTATTATTCCCTGGAAATGAAATGAATGCAAATCAACATATACTGTATACTCTAATACCATGGTCTGAAAATATCACACTCTTGAGATTAAGGTAAGTACTCACCACTACCATCTGTTATAAGAAGAAAAATATTCTGAAGTATAACTAATGTAAAATAAGCTGGAATCCTGAAAAACAGATGCCAAAGCAATGGTGATGTGGTAACAAAAGTTTTAGTGATCCCCAAGGAAAGAATTCTGAAAAGGGAGAGTGGATAAAAGGAGCAAAGACAGGACAATATATACAAACTGCTCCAGGCAGATAATCCAAAGAGCTGGTCTTTAGGATATAATCATGATGCTGATGACTTCAGGAATTTCTAAATGACATTACTCTGTTCAAGAAAGGAGATGGCGTTATTTCTCAAATTCTTTGTCCCGATTCCCAGAAGACAGTCTGGCTGACTCTGCCCACCAATGGTTGCTTTTCCCAAGGAAGGTCGAGTGTCCACCTATGTTTCAATCACCTGAGGCCACAGACAGACAGGCAATGGAAAAAAAAGTGCAGATGCCCAGCCCTGGGAAAGGAGAGGACAGTTACGAGAGGTGGAGGAAAGAGGTGTCTGCTGCATCAGGGTAATTTTAGTACAAGAGAGGAAATTAGAATAGAGGCCCCAGTTGCAGACTAAAACTTCAAATACTGGACCATGTTATCACTCATCATACATGTTTTATGATAGAAAGCATCATGTTAGATAATTTCCAAAGCCCTGCCAGCAATAGAGCACTGTGATAAAGTTTAAGGGCAGGCTGAGGATTACTCTGTTAGTAAACAGAGTATTTATTCGCAGAGCATTTATTCGCAGCATGAGTTTCAGTTGGGGTAGGTATAACGTGTGGTGATAGAGAGAGCGTAGATTTTGGAGTCAGGCTTCCTGAGTTCAGTCCTGGTTTCACATGAGCTGTCCAGAACCACCTTGTCTGTTTATCTTGAGGGATAAATGAAATCACCAATGCAGAGGGCTCATTGCAATGCCTGGCATTTTATTATTATGAGATATAAAAATTCCACCCTGAATTTAGCAGGAAAAAAAAAATATGAACAAAACCATTTCTCTTTCTGCCTGATTTTAGTTTTAATCTTATGAACTCGTAATCTGGTATCAACCTTTTGCATTAGAAATCAACGTGACCTCAGAAATAATTCTTTATTATGATGGCCTCTTAGGATAAAGTGGAGTGAAAAAAACAGAAGTCCCGATTTCATCACATAGGCGTTGATAATTGACTTTTTTTTTATTGATGAGGGAAAAGGAAGGATGTTTCTTACTAAACCCTGGTTCACACCGTGCATGTTAACAGTAACTGACTCTCGCCCCCACACACCCCCACCTGCCTTCATCCCTCCTGTTAGCATCTCCCTCGCACTGTCCTAGCTCCTGTGATGTACCCTCCCAGGACTATCTTCAATAGAGGGAAAAAATACACTTTCTATTGATTTCATTTCATATACATTTATGCTGTTGGTTGGCTGCTTTTATGTTACATCCAACCTTCAGAATTCAGGTTGAACATGTCATGTCATGATGTGCAGGAGGCATCGCGGCAGCGTCAAAAAGAGACTGAGGCCTGCAGAGAGAGCCCCTGGACTTTAATGGGAGCTGAGTGCATTCAAAAGAAGAATTTTGCTTTCAGTGTATTTAACACTGCTTGCCTGGAGTTCTGTCTCCACAGGGGCTAACATCTGTGTAAAGACAGCAGGGAGGGGAGCCCCAGACTCAGGCCCTGCTGAGAACAAAGCCCAGACACCTGAGAATTAAAGGGTTCCCATCTTTCAAAGCCTTCCTGAGACATTGCTTAGCCTCACCGTGAATACCTTGATGCTTTTACTGCCTACGCACGTATCACTAAACAATTCATACACAGCATCGTTGTGCGAGTTTATAAGGCTGATGTAAATGGCATCATATTGTACACATCTTACTACCATTCACTCTTTTTGATCGACATTATGTTTTTAAGATTTATTCACATGGCTCTAGTCCATTCATTGTAATAGCTGTATAGCATTTTATTGTTCACAGGGTTTTGTTTCTGAAGCTGAGCAATGGGTACCTTTGATGCTTGTCATATTCTTTTCTAAACTTTATAGAAAGTCTGACATCTTTCATGATTTAAAAACTGAAGTGAATGCTGCGTTCCAGGTTTTCCTGATAATATAATGCTTCTTGCAGCAACACTTGGCTGTCCTGGTAGGTAGCAGAGTGCAGCTCCTTATTCATCCACATTCTTGGCTCTGTAGGCATAAACTCAGCAAGTAATAGTTTGTAATAATACCTAGATGTACTTATGGAACATTTATGCTCTGCCAGGCACTGTACCCAGTGCTTTGAGAGGGTGATCTTATTTAATCCTCATAACAGTCCTATGGGGAAGAGGATGTCATTATTATCCTGCATTTATAGCAAAGAAAACTGAGGCACAGAAGTCTGGTAACATGGCCAACATCTCCCAGCTAGGAAGGTGCAGAGCCAGGATTTGGAAGTGGGCCTCCTGGATTCGTGTTCTCGCCACCATACCATCGCTTCACAGTGGGGAGAAGGAAGGAGGCCTTCGGCTCGGTTTGGACACTCTTAGTTTGCTTGTTACTCTCCCCAGACCCTAATGGTAGGATACAAGAGCAAAGGTAGCACTGGGATCAAACCTTCACCTAAACCCTTCTTCACGATAGTGTTGGTGAAGAAAACACTTTAAGATGGTTCGTTGTACATATTAAAATTGTTCAAAGGGTCAGACACTACCCTATATCCACTTGCAGCCCCTGCATGCAGGGGTTTGCCCATTCTCTGTCCTTCCACACAAGCTCACAGGTGTGAGACCTACCGCAGGGGTTGGCCGACAGACTCTTCTGGGCAGGGCCTTTAGACCTTAGAGACTTTTCTGCAAAGGAGGAAATACTTGAAGTCATGGTAATTCTTCTTTTCCCTCTTCACTTTTCTTTCTTCTCTTTTTCCTCTTCTTTAAATGCTGAGGGCATTTACATTATTTAATAAGAGTATTTAAAACATGCCGATTTCATGATTTCATTTTGGTATTAAACTTTTTTTTAATTACATTAGGAGCCTTTAAAACATAGAAACACTGAGAAGCCTGGCTTTGGCTCTGCTGGGAGGGGAAGGTCTGAGGGCCTTACAGGTCATGGCCTGTGTGCTGGGAATTCCCTCTGGTGCCCTGGAGAACTCTCAAGCTGTTGCAACAAGGAAAGAAAATAAAGACTTTTGGATGATTCCGAGTTCACTATCTGTAGAAGGGTTAATAAAAGATAGCATAAAAGATATTAGTGCTTTTGTTTGTTTGCTTGTTTGTTTTACCATATGTTCAATACAAATTAGTACTGGCTGTGGATAAGTAACTATTGAAAGTTGCTGTAGCGGGGCCAAGCTAACAGGTGACATCTCTCAACTGCAGCCTTTCCCCAAAACCTGTTCCAAGAGCCCTGCAGCTATTATTTCTATTCTGCAGCTGGGCTACCAAAACCTAAACCCACTTGGTGAAAAAAGAAGTAAACTTCGTGCCTCTAAAAAGTCAGCATGTTATTCATCAATCAGATGCGATTGCTTCCTAGCCGGGGATCCAATCCGCTTTTTTAATAATTCCAAACATTCTGCAGAGGACCGCTGCTCCTTTTAAAAGATTGCTGTAACTTCAGGCACTTGTGACAAAACCCGGGTGAATTATTAGACAATTTCATGCTGGTTTGCAGAGTGATTAAAACAAGTGGCCTTGAAAGATAGCATATGTTATAAAGAGATGGAGCCTTTCAGTTATAAAAGATGTATCAATCAGGAGAAAGCAAATACAAATTAAAGTTTGATGAGCAATTGGATATTAATTGGTACTAACTCTGCTTTTTATGTCACTTTGATGTGGAGTGGATCATAAACATAGTAAGCAATACTAATAATGTATATTCACTTCAATACAACTTTATGGCTGCATTTATTAAAGAAACCAATATTGAGATTGAGTTGTGAGTGCCCTGGTGTGCGCTTTTTCTATCATATACCTTCACCTACCTCTTTCCATGCAGACTCTTGGCCACAGCCTGTGGGTACACTGCAGTTGCTTAGACATGAAAGAGTCATTGCTTAGTTTTTTCTTTATGCATCAATTCTAAATTTTAGTGGAACCAAACTGAACAGCAAAGTAAGGTTATATACTTTTTTCCCAGAGATTTTTACAAGTTGCCTGCCCTTTTCTGAATTTAGATAACAATCTCAAGGGAAGGAATGTCATTTTGACATCATTAAATTAGACATTAAATAGACATTTTAGTGCAGTCCTATAAATAGCCAATATGTTTTATGTCAGAAATGTGTGATAACCCAACACATTTATCTCAAATATGAAAGTGATTTGTTTCCAATTATAAAAATGCAAAGGTGATACATTATCCCTGGTATTAGAAGAAAATAAAAATGTTTTTTTATTAAAATGAGAGCTTACAGGATAATCTGTTTCATAATGATCTTTTCTCCTTTAACAATCCATTTAGACAATTTTTTTACTTCGTAATAGCTGGATTCAGACCCCAGTTCCACCATTTCCCTGCTGTGTGATCCTGGGTAAGTCACTTAATCTTTCTGTGCTTTAGTTTTCTTATCTGTAAAATGGGCGAAATAATATGTACCTTAATTATTATTGTAAAACTAAATGAGACATTTTTAAAAACATTCTTTAAAACTATTATTTGACATTAAGCACTATGCCTGACATGTCCTCAAAAAGCTAGCAATTTTTATTATGACAATATTATTTATAAGGGTGGGGTCTATTTGGTTGTATTGCCATCCTATAATTTAATCTATTTACTAGTGCTGGTCTTTCAGGCTGACACCAGCATTTCTCATTAATACCTAGCATTATTACCTTGGGGTTAATCTTCAGGAGCCAGCATGACTAAGAAATACAGCTTCTCTTTCCTGCCGTGATTGCCATTACTTAGAATTTTAGCTCAGCTGTATAGGAGATATGATACTTTGGCACTATACTTCAGGCACCCACGTGTATATAATAAATTTATTCTGCTAGTTTTATTTATTGTCCTGCCGTGATTGCCATTACTTAGAATTTTAGCTCAGCTGTATAGGAGATATGATACTTTGACACTATACTTCAGGCACCCACGTGTATATAATAAATTTATTCTGCTAGTTTTATTTATTGTTTTATTTTTATTTTTATTTTTTTTTCCTTTTTGTCTTTTTTCGTGACCGGCAACCGATCGCAACCCTCAGTGTCGCGCCCGTACCGGACCGGGACTGGCAATGGGATCACAACCCTCGGTGTTGCGCCCGCACCTCGCTCAGCCAGTGAGCGGCCGGTCTGTATGTGGGATCCGAACCCTCGGCAGGAGCGCCGCCACGCTCCCAAGCGGCGCACTGTAGCAGTGCGCCACCAGGCCGGCCCTTATTGTTTTATTTTTAAACTAACCGCAAGTTGCCTTTGGTTGGGTGATGTGTAGCCCAGCTTGGAGCTAGGCTGAACAATTTCTTGAGATACTTGGGAAGACCCAGAGGATATTTTGTTGATATTGGTGGGGGAGGGGGATAAGCTTCTCCTACTCTGGATGTCAGGAAAGGCAAACACTGATGTGCATTTGATTTTTTTCATAGAAGGAAACTTAACTATTAATTAGACTAAAGCCCTCAAGGAAGTATTTCACTGAGCTATTCGCCTCGAATCCATATTTTTATTGTCTTCCCATTAATTGGACAGATTATTTAAAAGGGATGCATATTAATAAATAGCAAGGGAAGGAACTAAAAACTAAACCGGGGCAATATTTCACTGTATATGTATCAACTCAGAAGAGTCTCCCAGCAGGCAAGGAAATAGGGCTGTTTTACAAACCAAAGGGAGGAAGGAGGTCAAGTGCAAGAATAGGTGGGATCCTTGGGTTTTGAATATGTTTGATTAGAAGGTAGATTTGTGTGGAGAATTAGAGAAGCAGATCATAGAACAGACATCTTGTGATGTAAGGCTATTAGCAAACAAAAGACATGTTGCATTTCATTAAAATAGGTTTTCTTTTACTGCCATTGATGGACTCAGATGTCATAATTTTCCCTCAAAAGTAAATGGCCCATTTTCAAAATAGGCAGAGTCCCTGCTCCTTATAGCTGCTCTTAATTCAAGAAATATATCTAACTGTAGTCTAACAAGAGTCAGTTTCAGAAGAAATTAATGAGGAACATCCATTAATTATTTATGCTCTGAAACAGTAGATCTGCTAATGTTTCTGCTAATCACCAAAGCTAAACAGATGTATCTTCATAAAGACAATCTTGAAGAATAGAATGAGTATAAAAGAGACACAAATAGAAAAAATATGTACATGTATAGTGATGACAGAAAATAATAATAGTAAATGCATCATTGCCCTCAAGACAATATTTGTTTAAACTGCAAGGCACAGTAAAATTGTCAGAGCGAGTTCTATTCATGCTTTCCAGTATTTAAATATTATAGTAAGCAATAAAACTAGGAGTTGAATTTATGAGGGCTAAAATTAATGATAGAGAATGAAAAGAGTTAGACTCCTACTCTTTAAAACAGCATTTAGAAAGCTGCCCGATTTCCATAAGCATTCTCAAAGCAGTCTCTTCATGGATGTTAAATGAATAGTAAGATTGTTAAATTTTAAAACGTTCATTTACAAATCCAAAATGATTCAAACCTTCATTTTTGCCTTCATACAAGTTTGGTCAGAATGAAATCGATTGGTCCCTTTTTCGTGTTATAAAGATGGTGTTAAAAGAGCCCCTCTGTAGTTCTGTGATCTTTAATATGGAGTTAAAGTGGGGCCATTTCTGACAGCTGGACCATCTGGATTTAAATCATGGCTCTTTCCCTTCCTAGCTTTGTAACTTGGGCAAGTTAACCTCTCAGTACCTCAATTTCCTCATTGGTAAAATGAGATAATGAGTACCCACTTCAAAAAGTTATGAAATGGGTTCTTAGGACAGCCCAAAATACGTGCTCAGTTTTTGTAAGTTATTATTGTTATCATCAAGGTAGCCTTATGGTGGTCAATTTATAAGATGATGGTACTGGGTGTTTTACACAGAATTCACATTTTGTATAGCTACAGTGCTTATGATGGAATGATAGGGACAGGCTCCACAGTGCCTCCTGACTCCTGTTCTCAGTCATGATGACATTTCTCACAATCCTTTGAGTAGAAAATGATTCTTGTGATGTTCTAAGTAATATTTGCAGGGTGGTTGGTATCAACATGGTGACCAGAATATGGGCCATAGAAAATGTGGTTTGCTAATCCTGTCCTTTTTCCAGTGCTCTGCCCCCAATCCATGCTGGAGACTGGGGATTAGATCTTTTCAATGGCACCTGTAGCACTCAGATCTTGTATTCAAAATGTCACAGGGAGTGTGTCCTTAGCCCTCTTTGGGAAGGTCACCTATGTCCTGCCTGCTGAATTGGTGTGTCATCAATATATGAAGTGACCCTAGGAAGCACTTCCCAAGCTGCATGCCAGAATCACTTAAGGAAGTTTAAAAATATACACACACAGGGCTGGCCTGGTGGCGCACTCGATAGAGTGCGGCGCTTGGGAGTGCGGCAGCGCTCCCGCTGAGGGTTCGGATCCCATATAGAGATCGGTCCGCTCACTGGTTGAGCACGGTGCAGGCTCGACACCGAGGGTTGCGATCCCATTACCGGTCACGAAAAAAGACAAGAAGGAAAAAATATATATATATATACACACACACATATACATACATACATATATACATACACATGCATGTTTGTATTGAGTATGTTTGTGTGCTTAAGCCCCTGTTTACGACTACTGAATTAAAATCTTCAGGGCTGGTTAGCTCAGTTGGTTAGAGTGTAGTATTATAACACCAAGGTTACCTCCCCTCCCACCCTACCCCTGCAAGAAAAAGAATCTTCAGAGCTGGGGCCTAGTAAATCATATTTTTTAAAAGTTCTCTAGGAACCCTCCAGTGTGCAGTCAGATTTTAGTCAAAGACAGAGATTCCCAGCATCCTGTGTCATGGCACATTTGATCTAAAAAGTGTCAACATTTATGAAAGATCCGCTGTCATAAATTAGGTGGATTTGAGGTTATCTCCTGGAATGAAGTCACTCTCTCTCACTTGCAGTTGCTAATGCTTTCTTGCATGGAGAGAAGAGGGACTTATATTGCTAGTGCATAAACCGGCATCCTGTCTATTCTTGCAGGAGACTATAGTGAGTGAGTGCTGTTGATAGGCCATTAATAAAACTGGTTGAAATAACGCCCTACTTACCAGAAAAAAATCGGGGGGGGGGTATTTTTGATAGCTAGTCATGACAGTGTTCTGCTCATGTGATTGTGCCGTACACACTGAGCAGGTCAGGGCAGGACCCTGCTCCGGACAATGTTGGGCAGAACAACTGCATGCTCTCTTATGGGCCAGAATGACTTTCACCTTTCAAGGCAGAACCTCTCACTGGCAGGAGTCCACCCTCACTCCACAATCAACTAGTCTCTAATGCCCCTGTACATTTTCCTCTGTATGCCTGATTGACTGGGACAGCTTCAGCTGAGGACTCACAGGAGTAGAGGAAATAAAGACATGAAACAACACAAGAGCAATAGATTTCTTTAGCATTCATCCTCTCTCTGTTTCCCACCTGGCCCCCTGAACATACCCCTTTAGCATCAATGATCCCTGAAGCAATTGTTAGATCATGAAATTAAGACAGAAGTACCAGAGAGCAAAAAGAGCCTATTACCTAAAACCAAGCTACCTGGAAGTAGCACATTAGCTCACTTGTCCAAATGTGGGGAAAATACACAGGGAATGGGCAAAGCACACATGCCGTTAGCTGTACTAACAAGACAAAACCCAACGTGCAGCCAAAGCTTTCTGTGTCACTATGTTTTATTAAACATCACGACATGTCAGGCCATATAACTGGCACTGTTTTCTGTACACGGACCACCTGAATTCCAAGAGCCACTCAGCTGTATGGCAATATTATATTTAGGTCTTTCTGCCCACCCTGGTCACCTTTCTATTTCCCTCTCCACACACTTCTAATTCACAGGACATGATTATTTGCTATGTGGCCTATAAAAACACAAGCTTTCACAGAACAGAATGTAATTAATCCTAAGTAGAATCACACTTTATAAACCAAAAAAATGAAAAAGGTGGGGGAATGAAGAGATCTTTTGATGACTACCAAAACTGGTGATACTTATGTGTTTTGTGCCACATTGCAGCAAAACTTTCTAACTTGCCTATGCACGAATTCAAAATTATGATTTCCAGACCACCGTTAAACTTAACTGATCTTCACAAACTTCTGCTCTAGGAAAGATGCTATCACCTTTAAAAAGCAACACCCAGAATTGCACCCATTACTAAAATATCTGAAGAGTGCAGTAAAAGAACAATTAAACCAGCTAGTGAGAGAAAGGAAGAAATTTTCTATTCCAGAATTTCTCTTCTTCTCAGTGTAAAAATCAGAGCTACTAAGGTTATGTAAAATCAACAGGTGTGGGAGGAAACAGCAAGGATCTTTCCTCTGTGCTTACTATATAATTTAATAGACTCCTGAAACAAATGTGCAGAGGACACTCATTTGTTCCTGACACAATGTAATAGTAGGTGATAAGTTCTTCAAAAATTCTGTAATAAGTTGCTTTTCAACATTACCACCAATGCACGAAGTGGCAATAGCAAATGATCTTTTCCTACATGAAAGCCCCAAACTCTCATGTATTTTGTAATTCCACAGTAGAAAGTACTATAACAATGTAAAGGTTTGAATGATTACATAATCCTTAGGTTTGTTGCCTGAAAAAAGCTTTGAGTCTGTTACAAGATAGGCTTCTTTTTTTTTTTTTAACAAGTGCTTACCCTTTTGGGTTACAGTGCAATGTTCAAATGGAATCCACAGGTAATACTAATCACCAGTGGAAAAAGTCCCTTCACCTAATGTTCCAGATTTAGTCCAGATAAAACCATTATCAAAAATTTCACACCTGCTCTCCTGTTTTGATTTTAAATTTGAAGTGCAACTTTGCATCTGGCTTCTGGGTAGTCACATTAAGTTAATCACTCCAACAATAAGAAAGAAGAATATGGCAGAAAACAAAGAAGAGGGACTCCCTGTGAATTAAGCATAGTGACCCCTGGCTACCCCTGGGGAATCGTGTGGCCACAAGCTTCTTTCTTCCTAAAGGGGAATCCTTTGCTACAGGGAATGGGTTTAAAAAAAATAAAAAGTTATAATTTTATGAATAGAGAGATGATATCCAAAGAAAGTGAAAAATAGAGTTATAAAAACAGTCTCATAGAAGAAATGATCTCCCTCTGGTCACTTTAACAGTGTAATATGTTAGAAGTGAGGAGGGGTGCAAGCTCAGTGAATATTCATCATTTCCAGCAAAATGTGTGTGTATTTTGCATTTGAGTGTTTAGAACATTTTTATCTTCCAGAATGTTCAATAAATCAATACATTTGCTTAGATGGTTATAAGAGAACCCAGTAAAAAAAATGTTTAATAGCTTTAATGACATGATTGTTTTCACAGTATGTTTTGTTTGGATGATAATTTCATAAATGTTACCAGATGCAGAAAATGACAGCTTGCTTTTAAATATTTTTCTGCCTTTTATTCAGAAACACAAAATCCATGACTGATTTGTGCCATTATTTCATACACTTTGCACTAATGTTGTATCTAACCAATAGCCATTCTAGTGTCCCCCAAACAAATTTACTCTATATGCAAAGCAGTTTCATCAGTTTTTGTTTTTTAATTATTTTCCTCTGGTCTCACCTTGAAGCATTTCATTAGCCACATTTTTATATGCAAGAAATACACTTTACAGAACTGTAAAGGCAAGAAAAAAAATCACATTTTACATAACTGAGAAATTCACACTAAACAGTTTATCAGGCTGGAGCAGATCATATGACAGACAACAGAACAGCCAGAAAAGGGTGACTCTGAAGTATGACTGTTACATAAATACCCAGATCAAAGAGCTCAAGACTAGGGAAATATTTATGCTTTTATATGATATAAGGAAAACTAGTAAGTGGAAATTCTAGTCAGGAAAGTGAGAGCCCCTTCAACTGTTTGTGGTAAGTGACTTGTAAGACTGTCAAAACATTCTATATTTGACTTACCTCATGGCTACATGTAATGTGCACTTAGAATTGCTAAGGATTCAAAAATGTCATTACCTAGAGTCTAGTTGTCTTTATTTAGTTGATTATCATGGTGTATTAAAGAAATATAAAGGTGCAAACTCAGGTTTGAAGTATTCCCTTCTCTTTACTCCAACATTGCTAACACATTTATTTAAGTGATTCCACAAGATTTAATACCAAGGTAGGAAATTCAATTGTAGTTGAAAATAACTCCATTCAGAGGGTCCAAGATGGCGACGGGTCTGGAGTGGCCGTGCCAGGAGACAGCGCGATCCTGAGAGCTGTTCGCTGTGATATCAGAGTATTAATTGGACTGCCAAGAGCAAC